>NC_085140.1:283811161-283863771 GCF_024139115.2 Armigeres subalbatus
AAGTTACGTACGCTCGTCTGACAACGCGGATTTGTAATAAACGAGCCTATTGCGATTGAATGATCCTGCAAGTGAAACGTTGGTATTTATTGTTTGACTATGACTATGGACGGTGATCAATCACAAGCCTGTCAGCACCTTCTTGACATCAGCCAAGGGTGTTTGGCGTGGCTCACTCACGCAGATTTTCGCCGAGAAATCATTTTACGGGAAAGAATAAATGCCTAATGAGAGGTAACTATTTTTCCCTCACTTTCAGTGCCACGAAAAGTTGGTTTACTCGTTTACTCACTTCTTTCGTCCTTTTCGTGCCTTCACCAATGCAAACAAGAGTACCTTTTATGAAACAAATAACCTATCACCAATAAACTCTCGATGTGGTAGTGTGGCTAGAATGAGCGCAATCCAGGTACATTTTTATTAGTGTTTGGGGTTCGAATCGTTGCGGTTATAAAAATTTTCAAATGACATCGGAAATTGTCGCGAAAAAGGAGTGAGGCTTGTCTTGAGAAAAAAAGTAGCGAGAGATGTTTCCGTTACAGACTTCAAAAAGACTTCTTCGGCCCGAAAATCGTCTCATCGAAACGAAAAATACGAACCCTGGTACTTAGAATGTAATCTGCGTTTCCGCTCGACCCTTCTTCAACCGAATTGTGGTATCCTGGATTTCAACGCCACATTGTTTTCTCAGTGCAGCCACCAGGTCTCCGGCTTCGGTTATTTCACCCAGGCCCCGACACTGGACTACTTTCTACATAGGCCTTAAATGCACCTCACTCAGCACCTCTTCTGTCAACTTTTAAACGCAGCATCATCTTATCCTTCTGTGTTCTGCGGATGCAGTTGGCATCATCACCCATGCCAGCGAGTTTTTCATCGCTTCTCATGGCCCGCGGTACATCGGTGTAGCTTTTGCCCTCAGCTTTGACAATAATTGCCTCGCATCTGTTCCTTCGACTACAGCCATTGGAATGTGCGCTCTTTCGCATCGAGCGTTACCCTTCTTGGCAATCGCTCCTTTCTCTCTCAGTCGTTTCCTTTACGGCTTCGTTTTCTGCTTGTTTCGCCCTTTTTGTAGTTCATGACCTCCCTCCACGGAATGCCTTCTTCAACGCGTACTTCATCACTCTTTTTTGGTGGGGACACTTGCCCCCGACTTTCCTTAGGATCAGCCGTTTTTCTTTCTGTTCTCTCCTTTCTGATAGTTCCCTATAGATAGATGGCTAACCGCAAGTCGAGCACATCTGATATGGGCGTCCATATACGATGTGCTCGACTCGTTACGGCAGTATAGTTCCATAGATGAGCTGAGGCGAAGACGAGTGTACAAACGAACTGTCAGTTAGTGTAGCTAAAGAGCTGACGTCACTATTGCAATCCAAGCAATCGAAAGGCGTGTGGACGTCAAATTAGCGCCTGCTGGTCGACGGCCATGTGGCGTCGGAGTTCTGCAGTCTGGCGCCCCGTCAGCTGTTTTCCTCAGTAAGGAGCGGAATCTTCAATTAGGCTTTCTTCATGACCTACGCAGCCTGCCTCACTACAACTCCTTCTCCTCAGTAAATAGGCGGATCTTTCGTTCCGTCCTGACCTCCATTCCTGCTTTGCCTCTACAACGATGTTGCAGGATGGATACCTCTTTAGATCCTGCTGTATTTCCGCGGTTATCCAGGAAGGACCAGAGATCCGAGATGTTCACCTGAAGTAGTCATTTGTGATCCCATGGTTATCTATGCTTGCCGAGGTAGCAGGAGGATGAGGGTTGACACTTACGTGTTCAGAGCCAGATCAGTAGTCACGAATTATCATCTGAGACTCCCCACTAGTTGGCAAAACTGGTGGCAGGCTTGGACGAGGCTGCAATGTCCGCCACCCTTTATGGGACGGAAAACAGCCTAGCGCGCTGCCAGAACCATAATTGAGGCTTAACTGGCATCAGTCTTAATGCCCTTTTACCCTTAAAGGCGCAAGGCGATTTTTTTTAGAATTCGTCGGAAATATTTTTAACGTCAATAACCAATTATTAACATTAAACGATTTTTGGTTTGTTGTTAAAACAACATTGCGCATTTAAGGGTTGCCCTTGGAGGGCCGTCATATTGCCATCCGAGCCTGACGATATGACCAGATTATCTATATCCCAACGTAACGGGGAAGGTCTGTGTAGATGGAATTAAACTAATGGACAATCTCCGAACCAAACGGTAACTATTTTAGCAAATGGTGTGGGATCGCAGGGCCAAAATTCGAATAGATAGCATAGCAATCAACGGGCAATTTAAAATTTGCTTGTTTGGTTATGGTCATAATGGCTATCAAACGCGCTGACGAAGGAGATCAAAGTGCTATTTAGCTATACGACGCAAGTAGCGAGAGTGAGAACTGGGGAGAACAAGATATATTGGCGGTGTTCTTGATCTCACTCGATGGTGCGGTCGTATTTCCACCAAAGAAAAATTGGATAAGGTAATTTGGGCACACTGCTATTTATAGTCATTGAAGCATAGCTTTAATCGACGAGGGACACAACGCTGATGGTTTCACACAAAACGTGCATTTTAGAAGAAAACAAGGGAAATTTTATTCTCGGATACCTAATGTCTCCGATCTTAATCAAGCTAAAGATCTACTTGGCTCTTTTGCACGATAAAACAATAAAATAAAAAATCACTTAAATAAAGAATAAAAAAACGATAAAACAACCTATCTCGAACTACCGGAATAGTACTAATAGGTACATTCTGATGTTATTTTGATCTTTTTTAAGGGATATTTTCCATTTTGAATTTTTTTAAGAAATATTTTTAGAAGATGAAAAAATCGTCAGCCATCGAAAAACCACAAACATTTAATTAGTTCTGCACTACGCCAAATTTAGGCTCAATCAGGCATGGTTTGGAGGTGCCTCTCAGCGATCGAAATTTAAGTTTGAATTTTACTATTGAACAACAAGAAGAAAACCATAGGACCACCTGTGAAGGTGTTGTGCACATCGGGAACCGGTCATCCGAAATCATTCCTCAAGGTTTTCAGAAATCTTTCTGGAAAAAATTCTGGAAAGATTGTAATGTAAAGATTGTAAATGAACCTTTGTTTACTATCGCCCATCAAGCGGGACGTTGTCAATAACTTGTTCGATGTCAAGATAAGAAACGTATCTCTATAGTAGGATCGAGGAGAAATCAGACCGGAAGCGTTTTAAAGCATACATAAGTCAAGCTGCTAATATCTAAACTTTATTTTTCCATTCCCATTTCAGGATCAATATCAATTCTGCTACCGAGCTGCTCTGGAATACCTGGGCTCATTTGACCACTATACAACTAAATAATCAAAAGCAACCCAGGAGACAACGTAAAACAATGATAGCAACACTTCAATTACCCAAATATGTGAGAAAATGGAACAATCGCCAGTAGAACAGTGACACGTACCAGAATAAGTGAGAACCATTCCAGTAGCAGAATAAATCAAATCATCATCCACTCGCCATCTTCGCCATGCGCATCATCCTCATCGCCATCGACTGATTCTGACTGGTTTAATTAATTAGTGTGTTATCATCATGTTTAAACAATTACTCGCACCATCATGAACCAATCAGAGCGAAGAAAATTACCGGCTATAGATGCCCGAACAGCTCTCCTCTAGTATAGATTTCTTTGTATTGCAATCAATACAAACTCAGATTACTTTCGCATTGTCACCGCATTCACACTCTAGAATATAAAGCCAGCATCAAATAGAAAACATTTTCATTCCTAGACGACGTTTTGTCAAATGAACACTTTTCGATGGAACTTCTTCCTTCAATAAGAAAGGATTTTAATCATACGAAACGAAATTTTGTCGTTTGACGATCCAGAACAAAACAACATTTCACTAGCTAGAATGAAATCTTATAGAGAAAAAATAACGAATTAATTGAATATCAAAAATATAGCATCAGGTTTTAGATAAATTTCAACCAAATATGGAACAATGAAGCATTTTCAGGATAAAAGTTACTACTTAAATAGCAAGTAATTAGCAGCATCCATTCAAATTAAAGAATAGCAACAATATGACTGAGCTGGCAGAAGTGAAACCAACTGAGGAGCACAATAAACTCATATTTGTAAAAAGATGAAATAATGACATAAAAAGCAGGTGAACTAAATAGAAAGGACACAAACAAAGCTTTATTTCATTTACATGATTCAAATAAGACGCTTATGGAAGTATAATGAGAATGAGTGCACAGCGAGAATTCGTCTATATTACAAAAGTATATTTTTAAGGAACGAGTGAACGGTGAAAAAAGGAAATGTTGAACAATATGGAAATATTTGTTAGAGAAGAGGGTTAATATGTCAGACTGATATTGTAAAGAAACTAACAACTACTGTAAAAAATGGTTTGAAGTCGACACTTGCGTGTGACACCTGGTAGCTATTGGAAGAAAGAGGTAGTAGTAGAAACATAAAGTTAAACGAATTAAAATCCGAAATATTAGAAGAGTTTATCTGTTTCTGGAAGATGTGAATACAAGAAAGATTATTAACACAGTATAAGAAATCAGCTTGATGAACATGACGCAAATATGAAGGTGTTTAGGAACACAGAAGACGGACAGAAAACGCATATATCACGCTATAGACTAAGACAGTAAACAGCTAGAGTTGTTTATACAGGAAGCAGACAGAAGCATAGGAAAACAATGTCGCATCAATAATTTTCTGAAGCATTTAGCACGCGCAACACAATCATCATATGCGCGCAAACACGATGAGGCGGACAATTTTTCCTGATGGGCACTATCGTTCCACATTTCCATGGATCTGTTTTGATGAATGCATGGGCTGATCAGCAAATTACGCACGAGGTTTTAGAGTACTTAATTCAAATAAAAAACGGGAACCGTTTATAGCTATATTTCGGATATCGCAAAAGAGAACTAAATAATACAAACATATAGAAATATATGGGTGCAAATTAAAATTGACTTTCACAGCTAAGCAGATCTAATTAATACTTCAAAACACTGTTTCTGCGGAATACAGTATATCAATGAATGCATGATAGTTATTGCTTAAGCTCCCGTTCTCCATAGGTCAGATAACTGACTCTAGCTAACCTAATATCATTGTGGCAACTCTATATGCGGCAGGAAAACTATGCTATTAGCGCGCTAAGAGTTGTTAGACACTGATATAGGCGCCAATTCGTGGGTGACGAGTCGTGTGGTGACATCACAGCGAACTTAACTATCTTTGTCGCTTATCGACTGTAGAATTATTCGAATAAAATAATAGCCCAAACTTTGTTTCGTATATTTACTATAAGTCAATAATCACAAATTCAAAAAATGTGTTCATTCGTTCCGATTAAACTGTAATGTGTTGTATTTTATAAATCCTCCTAGTTGCGTATTCAATACTATAACTGAATTAAAACTCATACCACCGTCCACCAAACGAAAACAGAGATATCAATTCATAGCAATCAAACAAAATAAAGTCGTATAAAGTCTACCAGCAATCTTCGTTGTGTCTATGTAGGTGAGTATGTGAAAATATGAATTAAATTCCCCGCGACACTCAATACTGACATCTTAATAAAATATATGTAATATATAACTGTAATTGTCATTCTTATAATTTCTTCATTGTTCAATTTACCTTCTTTGCCGCATAATTGACATCTGAAATATTAGTATAGGTCACAACACTTAGTCAAATTATAATGCACAGTTTTATATCAATGTCTTACGAAATATATGACTTCAAATTGACTCAACCACAGATAACAGATATTGAAGCTAGAACAAATTTTATTGAAAATCCTGTGTAAACTTTTGAATTGATATACGTTGGCCCACTACTGCCATCTACTCAAGTGATTGCGGCAGTACCTAAGGATGCAGCTGAATTACAGCCGTCGAACGCAGCCAATGCATTTGACAGCTGCATTCGGGCTGCGTTTTCAATAACAATGATCTTTGCGCCATCTCCAATCGATTGCCAAACGCGGTCCCAATTTAAAATACATTTGAATTAACGGTTGCGGATGTTTACACACGTATGTGATGCCAGCCTCAATATCTGTTATCTGTGACTCAACTAAGCAGATCTTATGAATACTTCAAACATTTACTTCGTTGAAATGTATTTTAGTTTTGCAAACATGATAGTCATTGCTTGAGCTTCCGTTTCCCACTGGTCAGGTAACTGGCCTTAGCTAACCTAACATCATTGTGGCAACTCTGTATGCGGCAGGAGAACTATGCTATTAGCGCGCTGAGAGTTGTTAGACCACTGACACTATAGTGTGTACGTGTCGAATAGGGTGTGCAGGTCGGATAGTGAATGCGTGTAGAGATGTCGCAAATTAATCGATTACTTCGATTAATCGATTCATCGTTGCGATAATCGATTAATTTTGAATCGATTACTATCCAACGATTAGTTTCTAATCGATTAATAGGGATTTTACGACATCTCTTAATGCGTGTCGCATAGTTTGTGAGTGCGTATCGGACAGAGCATGCGTATCGGTTGGATAGTGTGTGTGTGTGTTTTTTTTTTTTTTTTTTTTTGCAAGGGTTAAAGGCCATCAAAAATCTGCGCGACAGACACCTCGAGCATCCACACTATGCTTGAAGGCGAACAGGGATGGGCTCCTCCCGACCTGCTAAAAATGTGCCTCCCGGATAAACCGGGTCCCTTATCCTCCTTGCCTCGATCCCCAGGGACCACTGGATGCTGCGACTACTTCGGGGGCTGTGCTCATGCACTTCTTCTAAAATTCCGGCCCCTAGCTTAGGCTAGTTCGCCGACTGGCTTGCTGAGATCCACTACTACGTCTCGATCCCTCGGCGGTTGTGCCGCAAACTTCCTCACTCGAATCCTCCTGACTTCCCCCGGCGTCGAGGGTGGTCCACCAGTTCCGATGAAGGAAACTTCCGCAATGATGGTGCCCCGACTACCGGCGGCTATCGCAAGGGACGCTTTCGCGCATTGCGCCGACTTCGTCTTCGGGTTGCAGAGGTGGTCCGATAGTTCCGGTGGTGGATGACGTCCGCACTGGCGGTGCCCTACATACCCGAAGCACTTCCTTCTTCTTCATTCTTTCTTCAGCAGGTTTGAGGTTCGAGTGCCGAGGTCGGTCCGACGATTCCGGTTGGCAGAAGACTTCCGGTTCGCTGGCGCCCCGACGACTCGAGACCCAACACTGCTCACTGTGCTGGATTTTGCTCCAAACCGACGCTTACTTGCTGGTCCCTTCTCCATCGACGCTGCAGCTCTGACATTATTTGTGTCACGACTCTGGTTACCGCATGCCACGTACCTTCATCGCGACACATTCGCTCTGCGATGTTGTCCGCCCTTATGGCAGGCATTCTCCTACGTGCCTCCGCAAACCTCGGGCAGTCGAATATCACGTGCTCTGGAGTCTCCTCTACGTCGATACACGCCGGGCAGAATGGCGATGACGCATGGCCACACCGGTGCAAATATTGGCGGAAACAACCGTGTCCGGACAGGAACTGTGTGAGGTAAAAGTTCACCTCACCATGCTCCCTGTTCACCCACGTCGACACATTGGGGATGAGCCGATGGGTCCACCTTCCATTATCCGCATTGTCCCACTCCTGCTGCCACTTCACCATAGAGTCCAGTCTCACCGCCTTCCTCACATTTCTGGTATCCCTCCGTTGGTAGCACTCGATGTCCTCTGCTAGGGTTATGCAGACTGGAATCATCCCTGCGATAACGCAAACTGCCTCCGACGAAATAGTTCGGTACGCACTCGCGACTCGAATGGCCATTAGACGAAACACGCTATTCAGCTTCCTCCGGTTACGTTTCGTCTTGAGCGCAGCTCCCAGGCTGGAACTCCGTACCTTAGTATCGAGGATGATACTGACGCAAGAAGACGCCTACTGCTGCCTTTCGGACCGCCGACGTTCGGCATGATCCTTGCTAACGCACTGATCATTTGAGCCGCCTTTTCACAGGAATAGTCCACGTGGGTGTTGAAGTTCAACCGGTCATCAATCATCACACCTAGATGTCTCAGAGTCCGCACCGACGGGATGTCGTGCCCTCCAATGGTAATCTGCATCCGCTGGATTACTTTGCAGTTGCTGACCAGCATCACTTCCGTTTTGTGATGAGCCAGCTGCAGCTTGACTCCATTCATCCAGGTTTCTACTGCGTCGGTCGCTTCCGCCACCAGCATTTCCACCTCCTCCAGTGACTCACCGGTTATCGTTAGGACGACATCATCCGCGAATCCGTAAATCTTTACACCTTTGGGCAACTTCAGCATCAGCACCCCGTTGTACATCACATTCCATAACGTCGGGCCTAGTATGGACCCTTGTGGAACGCCCGCCCTAACCCTGATCGACTTCTGCCCCGAGTTCGTGTCGTAAACCAGAATCCGGTTCAAGGATCTTACACAGCAAGTCGGGGATTCGCATTCCATGCAGCGCTGCGGCGATGGCCTCCCAGCTGGCGCTATTGAACGCGTTTTTGACGTCAATCGTCACTACCGCGCAGAACCGATTGCCGCTCCTCTTCTTCTTGGACGCCCTCTCTGCATCTTCAATGACTGTCCTGATTGCATCCACAGTCGATCTGCCTTTGCGGAATCCGAACTGTTTATCCGATAAGCCAGTCTCACCCTCCGTGAACTGTGTGCCTATTAAGGATAACCCTTTCCAGAAGCTTCCCCAGTGTGTCCAGCAGACATATGGGCCTATACGATGCTGGATTCCCGGCGGTTTTCCTGGTTTCGGCAGCAGCACCAGTTTCTGGATCTTCCACGTGTCCGGAAAATTACCGTCTACTAAACACTTCTGCAGCACCATCCTGAACAGATCCGGGAACGCCAAAATCGCGGATTTTAGAGCCACATTTGGAATTCCATCCGGACCCGGAGCTTTTTTCAACTTCAAACCTTTCGCCACTGATAATAGCTCGTCATTGGTGACTTGCATACCTGCAGCGGTTACTCGGTCTTCATCTTCGTACGGCGTACGCGGCCACGTCGTAGAACCATGCTGCGGGAAAAGACCGTCCACGATAATCTTCAGCTTGTCTGGACACATTTCGGCTGGCGTCGCTGGACCCCTGATCTTCTTTGTCACAACTCGATAAGCGTTACCCCAAGGATCAGCGTCAGCTTCCTGGCACAACTCCTTGAAGCAGTTAGACTTGCTGATTTGGATCGCCCGTTTGAATGCCGCTCTAGCTTCACGGAAAACTATCTTTCGCTCCTCTCTGACCATTTCAGACCGTGCCCTCTGAACGTGTCTCCTAGCTCTGAGACAGGCAGCGCGAAGGTTAGCAAGATTTTCGTTCCACCAGTAACTTGGCCGTCGGCTATTCGTTGGCTCCAATTTCCTCGGCATCGTCGCATCGCAAGCCCTCGCTAGCGTTTCCGTCAGTTGGTCTGCGTCAAGGTTTGTAGCGTCGCTGTTCACTCGAAGTGCTTCGATAAAAGATCCTTATCGAAGTCCTTCGTCTTCCATCTTCGCCAACTAGACCTTGTCTCCCGTCGTACCGTCGGCGTTCGCGTTCCAACACTATATCGGATCGCCTGGTGATCGCTATGGGTATATTCTTCACAAACTCTCCAGTTCATGTTCCTCGCCATCGACGGACTGCAGAACGTGACATCGATGATGGACTCCCTTGCATCTCTGCGGAATGTACTAACGGTACCTTCGTTGCACAATCTTACTTCCAGCTTAGCCAGCGCCTCCAGCAAACTGTAACCTCTGGCGTTAGTCAGTCTGCTTCCCCAATCCACTGCCCAAGCATTGAAATCGCCTCCGATGATCACTGGATTTCGGCCGATCAGCTTCTCCGTGAGTGAGTCCAGCATCCGGTTATACTGCTCCAAAGTCCACCTTGGGGGTGCGTAACAGCTACACACAAAGATCCCGTTAATTTTGGCGATTACGAAACCCTCGCTTGAACTGTCTACCACCTCTTGGATAGGAAATCTGCCCATCACTTGGATAGCCGCAATCCCCGTAGCATCCGCCACCCAGTTGCCGTTGTCAGAAGGAATCCGGTACGTCGCACATTGCTTCTGTTGTCGACTGCCACAACAGCTGCTGTGCGGTGCCGCAATGGTTGAGATTCAACTGGATGATCTCCATTAATCTCGGCCCGCCATCGCCTTCTTGTAGGCAGGGCATTGAAAGCCACCCGTCATGTGGTCGTTTCCATCCTCCGGTTTGCAGAGCAGGCATCTTGGTTGCTTCGTGCAGTCCCTAGCAACGTGTCCTTCTCCACCACATTTCCTACAAAGACCGGATCTGTCTGGGCCACTGCAGTTTCGCGCCTGGTGTCCAAATGCCATACATTTGAAGCATCGCTCCATCTGTTTGGTGATTCGAGGGTGAGTCTCAACGGACACATAGACCATCCGACCTTCACCTTGGCCACCTCCACCATTTTGTTGGCCGCATCTACCGGTAGTCGTATCGCTGCTATTTGTGTACCACCGTACGCTTTCCTCAACCGAATGGTCATCTGAACTTCGCCCAGCATGCATTGTGAGATCAGTGCATCCCTCAGTTCGTCTATCGTGGTGATCTCGTCCAGGTCTATGCATTCGACCACGGCCTCCTGCGTTAAAGCCCTTACGTTTCCTTCACTACCTAAGGAATTGGCAATGGGCTCCCGGAGGGCCGAGCTCTTGACCGTGGGATCCTTCTTCAGCTCGAACAGCAATTCCCCTTCTGAGTACGCCTAGTCCTCACCACTTTTTCACCCAAGTCCTTGAGCACCGGGTCTTCTCTCACCTTCCGTAATATCGCTGCGTATGTCGTCTTGTCGCTCACTTCGACTATCAAGGCGTCCCCTTGACCCGCTCACGAGAAGAGCGATGTTTTTCTTTCTTCTTCTGCTCCTTCTTCTTTTCCACGTACTCCTTCTGCTTCTTTCTCTTCTCTCGCTGACTTTCCACTGTTTGCCAATCACCGCTCTTGACGCCTTCCTTCAGTACGCTAGCACTATCTTGCACGTTCCGCTGCTTCTTCGGGATTTCCTGCTCTCCTGAGAGTCCCTGCTTCGCTTCTCCGTGCGAGTATTTCGGGAGCTCATTGGTGTTTGCAGTGCCTCGACTGTTGTATGCTCCGCTGCATCTTTCAGTGCTTTTCAGCTGCTTCCGCTCTTCTTTTGAGCGCGTTCTGTTCGTGCTCAGCAGATTTAACGGCGGACTTGATGCTCGTCACTAGAAGCTTGATCTTCGTGTGAACATTGTGCTTGTCCTTCACGAAGTCATAGAGCTCGTTGACTCGCTTCCGCACCTCCATCAGGTTGGACCTCCCAAATTGTAGATCCTCCTGAATAGCACTACTTTCCGATTTTGGGGTGGACACCCTATTTCCGGATCCTAGCTCCTGTTGGCCTGCCTGGTTCTCAGCAGCCTTGGCCATACTGCTGGTACTTGCTACTGCTGCCTGCGCCATCACTGGAGATCGCTGCAGCCTCCCACTCTTTGCGAAAACATTCGCACCGCCTGCTCCTTCGTTGATTGTAGAATTTGTTTCCATGTAAAGGGTCCCCCTCCGGGCCGTTATCTCTTCCTGTTGTAGATAGTCGCCTCTTGTGATCCCATGGGTGCCTTTGTAACAGTGAGGTCCATGCAAGGGTTGACTCCGGTGCCTTATAACACCGTGTTCAGAGCCGGATCGGCGTAAATCAGGAATGGTGCATCTGAACCTACTACCCACCGGTATAGGTGACAGGTGTTGAGCGTTACCGGAGGCCTGCCAGGTTGTTTACCGGGACGGAGGCAGTCGAACTATTAGCCTGCTTGCCATTTCGAAAAGATGTCAATCTTCTTACTCAGGAAACAGAATAGCTCGACTGTCGGCCCATATACGCCTAATCCTATCCAAAAACCGAGAATCGTCCAATGTCGTTTGCCGTGACCAGTATACCATAATCAGGATCTTACTGGCATCAATCCTGATGTGCCGGTTGGCACACCTGTTGGGCTTGTGTGCTTTGAGCGGCGCACGGTCGCTGTGATAGGGCCTGCTTGCAAACACATGCAGCTTTTTATAGAGGTTCAACAGAGCCCACTGTCAAACCCCACCACGTTCTAGACAGGCCCCCTAACTCGCAGTGGCCATGGGGAGGGGTCGTGTGTGTGTGTGTGTGTGTGTGTGTGTGTGTGTGTGTGTGTGTGTGTGTGTGTGTGTGTGTGTGTGTGTGTGTGTGTGTGTGTGTATTAGTTAGTGATTGCGTGTCGGAGAGTGTGTGCCTGTCGAACAGTGTGCGTGTCGCATAGTATATGTATGTTGGATAATGAGTGCGTGTGTATCGTTTAGTGTGTGAGAGTGTCGAATAGTGAATGCGTGTTGAATAGTGAATGGTGTATAGTGAATAGTGTATAGTGTGTCGTGTCAGATAGTGTATGCGTGTCGAATAGTGAGTACGTGTTGGATTGTGTGTGCGTGTCGAATAGGGTGTGCATGTCGCATAGTTTGTGCATGTTTGATAGTGAATGCGTGCGTGTCGTAAAGTGTGTCAGAGTGTTGTATAGTGAATGCGTGTCGGATAGTAGGTACATGTCGGACAGTGCGTACGTGATGGATAGTGTGTCGTGTTGGAAAATAAGTGTGAGTACTAGATAGTGTGTGTGTGTGTGTGTGTGTGTGTGTGTGTGTGTGTGTGTGTGTGTGTGTGTGTGTGTGTGTGTGTGTGTGTGTGTGTGTGTGTGTGTGTGTGTGTGTGTGTGTGTGTGTGTGTGTGTGTGTGTTTTTTTTTTTTACAAGGGAGAATGCATTTACACACTAACCCAGTACACGTGCATTGTAGTTGCCAAACTACCACACGGAAGTGTACTGGAGTGTCGGACTCGACCATACCGGTAATACCGACTAAACTCCCTTGGGCTCCACCATCGTTTCCCCCAGGAACTACCTCGCAGTACTACTTCTGGGGGGACGGCAGTACTAAGCGTACTCGCTCATTATCGCTCACACAGGCACTCGTCCCACGCGAGACTGACTTCACTCCATTTGAGTCTTACTTGGATGCTCTCCTGGGCGCTCCGCTGCCATGCCTCGAGGTGTCAATAGCGGTAACTGCCTGGGCCTACAGATATTACGCTACGACACTCCTGCCTCAGCACGAGCAGATCAATCACACCACTGCCGAAGCAGACCACACGCTACCCTGCCGAAGCAGGGACACTCCCCATGCACCACATGTGCACAACTGTAGGTGTGTGGGTACAACCCACTGCTACCCTGCCGCCGAAGCAGCTTCTCCAAAGACCATTCGCTCCATGTGGCCCTTTTTCGGGTGCTCACTCTAACACTCCACTGCCATGCCTCGAGGTGTCGAGAAGGTACCTCGACTCCTACCTCAGCATGTGCAGTCCATACTCAGACTTCTGCTGCGCTTCGAGGTGTCGATAGCAGTAACTGCCTGGGCCTACAGATATTACGCTACGACAGTCCTGCCTCAGCACAAGCAGATCAATCACACCACTGCCGAAGCAGACCACACGCTACCCTGCCGAAGCAGGGACACTCCCCATGCACCACATGTGCACAACTGTAGGTGTGTGGGTACAACCCACTGCTACCCTGCCGCCGAAGCAGCTTCTCCAAAGACCATTCGCTCCATGTGACCGTTTTTCGGGTGCTCACTCTAACACTCCACTGCAATGCCTCGAGGTGTCGATGGGATACCTCGACTCCTACCTCAGCATGTGCAGTCCATACTCAGACTTCTGCTGCGCTTCGAGGTGACAATAGCGGCGGCGACACGCTATGACACTCCTGCCTCAGCACAACCAGATCACTCACTCCCTGCCGAAGCAGCTCACGATACTACACTACCCTACCGAAGTAGGGACACTCCACATGCCGATTGGCTGTGTGTGTGTGTGTGTGCGTGTCGAATAGTATGTAGGTGTCGAATAGTGTGTGCGTGTCGGATAGTGAATGCGTTACCAATAATGTGAGCCTGCCGAACAGTGTTTGCGTGTTGGTTGGTAAATGGATGTCGGGCAATGAGTGCGTGCCGGATAACGTGCATGTGTGTTTTTTTTTTTTTTTTTTTTTTTTACAAGGGTTAAAGGCCATCAAAAATCTGCGCGACAGACACCTCGAGCATCCACACTATGCTCGAAGGCGAACAGGGATGGGCTCCTCCCGACCTGCTAAAAATGTGCCTCCCGGATAAACCGGGTCCCTTATCTTCCTTGCCTCGATCCCCCCGGGACCACGGGATGCTGCGACTACTTCGGGGGGGGGGCTGTGCTCATGCACTTCTTCTAAAATTCCGGCCCCTAGCTTAGGCTAGTTCGCCGACTGGCTGGCTGAGATCCACTGCTACGTTGTCTCGATCCCTCGGCGGTCGTGCCGCAAACTTCCTCACTCGAATCCTCCTGACTTCCCCCGGCGTCGAGGGTGGTCCACCAGTTCCGGTGAAGGAAACTTCCGCACTGATGGTGCCCCGACTACCGGCGGCTATCGCAGGGGACGCTTTCGCGCATTGCGCCGACTTGCAGAGGTGGTCCGACAGTTCCGGTGGTGGATGACGTCCGCACTGGCGGTGCCCTACATACCCGAAGCACTTCCCTCTTCTTTCTTCTTTCTTCAGCAGGTTGACTGATCGAGTGCCGAAGTCGGTCCGACGATTCCGGTTGGCAGAAGACTTCCGGTTCACCGGCGCCCCGACGACCCGAGGCCAAACACTGCTCACTATGCTGGATTTTCCTCCGAGCCGACCCTTGCTTGCTGGTCCCTTCTCCATCGACGCTGCAGCTCTGACATTATTTGTGTCACAACTCTGGTTACCGCATGCCACGTACCTTCATCGCGACACATTCGCTCTGCGATGTTGTCCGCCCTTATGGCAGGCATTCTCCTACGTGCCTCCGCAAACCTCGGGCAGTCGAATATCACGTGCTCTGGAGTCTCCTCTACGTTGATACACGCCGGGCAGAATGGCGATGATGCATGGCCACACCGGTGCAAATATTGGCGGAAACAACCGTGTCCGGACAGGAACTGTGTGAGGTAAAGTTCACCTCACCATGCTCCCTGTTCACCCACGTCGACACATTGGGGATGAGCCGATGGGTCCACCTTCCATTATCCGCATTGTCCCACTCCTGCTGCCACTTCACCATAGAGTCCAGTCTTACCGCCTTCCTCACATTTCTGGTATCCCTCCGTTGGTAGCACTCGATGTCCTCTGCTAGGGTTATGCAGACTGGAATCATCCTGCGATAACGCAAACTGCCTCCGAGGAAATGGTTCGGTACGCACTCGCGACTCGAACGGCCATTAGGCGAAACACGCTGTTCAACTTTCTGCGGTTACGTTTCGTCTTGAGCGCAGCTCCCCAGGCTGGAGCTCCGTACCTCAGTATCGAGGATGCTACTGCTGCCAGAAGACGCCTACTGCTGCTTTTAGGACCACCCACGTTCGGCATGATCCTTGCAAACGCACTGACCATTTTAGATGCCTTTTCGCAGGAATAGTCTACATGGGTGTTGAAATTCAACCGGTCGTCGATCATCACTCCTAGATGCCTCAAAGCCCGCACGGACGGTATGTTGTGCCCTCCTATGGTAAGCTGGATCCGCTGGATCTCGCGGCAGTTGCTAACCAGCATCACTTCTGTTTTGTGGTGAGCAAGCTGCAGTTTGACTCCATTCATCCAGTTTTCAACTGCGTCGGTCGTCTCCGCCACCAGCATTTCTACCTCTTCCAGCGACTCTCCGGTTATCGTTAGAACGACATCATCCGCGAATCCGAAAATCTTCACGCCTTTGGGCAACTTCAGTTTTAGAACTCCGTTATACATAATGTTCCACAGCGTCGGGCCTAGAATGGAACCTTGCGGAACACCTGCGGTAACCCTAATCGACTTCTGCCCCGAATTCGTTTCGTAAACCAGGATCCGGTTCTGGAAGTAACTTTCAATGATTCTACACAAGTAGTCAGGAACCCGCATACCGTGCAGCGCTGCGGCGATAGCCTCCCAGCTGGCACTGTTAAAAGCGTTTTTGACGTCAATCGTTACTACAGCGCAGAATCGATTGCCGCGCCTCTTCTTCTTGGCCGCTTTCTCTGAAGCTTCAATGACCGTCCTGATTGCGTCCACCGTCGATCTGCCTTTTCGGAATCCGAACTGCATTTCCGATAAGCCGGTCTCGCCTTCAGTGAACTGCGTCAGCCGATTAAGAATAATCCTTTCCAGAAGCTTCCCCAGTGTATCCAGCAGGCATATGGGCCTATACGATGCTGGATTCCCCGGCGGTTTCCCTGGTTTCGGCAGCAGCACTAGTTTCTGGATCTTCCACCTATCCGGAAAGTTACCATCTGCTAGGCATTTCTGCAGCACCATCCTAAACAAATCTGGAAACGCCAGTATCGCAGTTTTTAGAGCCACGTTTGGAATTCCATCCGGACCCGGAGCTTTCTTCATCTTCAGACCTTTCGCCACTGATGACAGCTCGTCGTTGGAGACTTGCATACCTGCAATGGTTACTCCGTCTTCATCTACGTACGGTGTAGGTGGCCACATCGTAGAATCATGCTGCGGGAAGAGACCATCAACGATGATCTTCAGCTTGTCCGGACACATTTCCGCTGGCGTCGCTGGACCCCTGATCCTCGCTGTTACGACCCGATAAGCGTTGCCCCAAGGATCAGCGTCAGCTTCTCGGCACAACTCCTTGAAGCAGTTGGATTGGCTGACTTTAATCTCCCGTTTGAAGGCCGATCTAGCTTCACGGAAGATTATCTTACGCTCCTCTCTGACTGTTTCAGACCTTGCTCTCTGAAAGTGTCTTCTGGCTCTGAGACACGCAACACGAAGGCTAGCAAGAGTATCGTTCCACCAGTAATTTAGCCGCCGGCTTTTCCTTGGCTCCAGTCTCCTTGGCATCGTCGCATCGCATGCCCTCGCAAGAGTTTCTGTCAGCTCGTCTGCATCGAGATTTGTAGCGCCGCTGTCCGCTCGGAGTGCTTCGATAAAAGATCTTTGTCGAAGTCCTTCGCCTTCCATTTTCGCCCGCTATTCCTAATCTCTCGCCGTACCGTCTGCATTCGTGTTCCAACACAATACCGGATCGCCTGATGATCACTATGTATAGTCCTCACTAACTCTCCAGTTCATGTTTCTCACCAGCGATGAACTGCAGAACGTGACGTCGATGATGGACTCCTGCCATCTCTGCGAAATGTACTAACGGTACCTTCGTTGCACAGCCTGACGTCCAGCTTTGCCAACGACTCCAGCAAGCTGTAACCTCTGGGGTTAGTCAGCCTGCTTCCCCACTCCACTGCCCAAGCGTTGAAGTCGCCTCCTATGATTACCGGTTTTCGGCCGACCAGCTTCTCCGTGAGTGAGTTCAGCATCCGGTTATACTGCTCCAAAGTCCATCTTGGGGGTGGGTAGCAGCAACACACGATGATCCCGTTGATTTAGGAGATAACGAAACCTTCGCTTGAGCTGTCTACCACTTCTTGAATAGGGAATTTGCCCATCACTTGGATAGCCGCCATCCCCGATGAATCCGCCACCCAGTTGCCGTTGGGATCCGATACGGTTCAGCAATAATTACCACGTCACACATTGCTTCTATTGTCGACTGCCACAACAGTTGCTGTGCGGTGTCGCAATGATTGAGATTCTACTGGATGATCTCCATTAATCCCGGCCCGCCATCGCCTTCTTGTATGCAGGGCATTGAAAGCCACCCGTCGTATGCTCGTTTCCGTCCTCCGGCTTGCAGAGCAGGCATCTTGGTTGCTTCGTGCAGTCCCTAGCAACGTGTCCTTCTTCACCACATTTCCTACATAGACCGGATCTATCCGGGCCTTTGCAGTTTCGCGCCTGGTGGCCAAACGCCATGCATTTGAAGCATCGCTCCATCTGCTTGGTGACTCGTGGGGCGAATCTCAACGGGCACACCGACCATCCTACTTTTACCTTGCCCGCCTCCACCATTTGGTTGGCAGCCTCTGCTGGTAGTCGTATCGCTGCTACTTGTGTGCCACCATACGCTCTCCTCAGTCGAACCGTCATTTGCACTTCCCCAGCTTGCATTGTGAGACCAGTGCATCCCTCAGTTCGTCTTCCGTCATGATCTTGTCCAGGTCTCTGCACTCGACCACTGCTTCCTGCGTTAGAGCTCTTACGTTACCGTCACTGCCCAATGAATTGGAAATGAGCTCCTGGAAGGCCGAGCTCTTGATCGTGGGATCCTTCTTCAGCTCGAACAGCAACTCCCCATTCTGGGTACGCCTAGTTCTTACCACTTTTTCACTCAAGTCTTTTAGCTCCGTGTCCTCTCTCACCTTCTTCAGGATCACTGCGTACGACGTTTTATCGCTCGCTTCTGCTTCTACAATCAGGGCATCACCTTTAACTCTCTCCCGAGGAGAACGACGTTTTCTTTTCTTCTGTTCCTTTCTCTTTTCTACAATCTCCTTCTTCTCTTCCTCTCCTCCCGCTGGCTTTCCACAGTCTGCCAGTCACCATCCTTGACGCGTTCCTTCAGCACGCTGGCAAAGTCTTGCACGTTCCGTTGCTTTTTCGTGCCTTCCTGCTCTCCAGGCGAATCCCTTCTTCGCTTTTCTGTGTGAGTGATTCGGAGACTTTTAGGTGCTTGCTGCGTCTCAACTGCTGTATGCTCCGCCGCATCTTTCAGCACCTTTTCAGCTGCTTCGGCTTTCTTTTTTAGCGCGATCTGTTCGTGGTCGGCTGCTTTTACGGCGGACTTAATGCTTGTCACTAGAAGCTTGATCTTCGTGTGAACATTGTGCTTGTCCTTCACGAAGTCATAAAGCTCGTTGACTCGCTTCCGCACCTCCATCAGGTTGGACCTCTCGAATTGTAGCTCCTCCTGAGTAGCACTACTTTCCGATTTTTGGGTGGACACCCTATTCCCGGATCCTAGCTCCTGTTGGCCTGCCTGGTACTCAGCAGTCTTGGCCGTACTACTGGTACTCGCTACTGCTGCCTGCGACATCACTGGAGATCGCTGCAGCTTCCCACTCTTTGCGAAAATATTCGCCCCTGCCTGCACCTTCGTTGTTTGTAGAATTTGTATCCATGTTAAAAGGGTCCCTTTTCCGGGCCGTTATCTCTACCTGTTGTAGATAGTCGCCTCTTATGATCCCATGGGTGCCTTTGTAAACAGTGAGGTCCATGCAAGGGTTGACTCCGGTGCCTTATAACACCGTGTTCAGAGCCGGATCGGTGTAAATCAGGAATGGTGCATCTGAACCTACTACCCACCGGTATAGGTGACAGGTTTTGAGCGTTACCGGAGGCCTGCCAGGTTGTTTATCGGGACGGAGGCAGACGAACCATTAGCCTGCTTGCCATTTCAAGAAGATGTCACTCTTTTTACTCAGGAAACAGAATAGCTCGACTGTCAGCCCATATACGCCTAGTCCTATCCATAAACCGAGAATCGTCCAATGTCGTTTGCTGTGACCAGTATACCATAATCAGGATCTTACTGGTATGAATCCTGATGTGCCGGTTGGCACTCCTCTTGGGCTTGTGTGCTTTGAGCGGCGCACGGTCGCTGTGATAGGGCCTGCTTGCAGACACATGCAGCTTTTTATAGAGGATCAACAGAGCCCACTGTCAAACCCCACCACATCCTAGACAGGCCCCCTAACTCGCAGTGGCCATGGGGAGGGGTGTGTGTGTGTGTGTGTGTGTGTGTGTGTGTGTGTGTGTGTGTGTGTGTGTGTGTGTGTTAAAGTGGCTAACTTTTGACAAGGGCCTATGCAAAACACCTTGAACACTTTCAAAAAAATATAACTTGAAAACGACTAAGTCTTGTCCGATCGTTTTGGTGTCTGTTTTCTGCAATGTTTTAGGTAATCATCGGGGCTCTTTGAAAAAAATATACACTGTGAAAAAAAAGTTCAATCATTGAAAATAAAACTTAAAAATCAATTTTCTCAAAAACGAATTTTTCGATATTTTTTTTTATTTTTTGATATGTTGTAGCAGAAGATATACGTAATTTTTTGCACTATGGGTCAAAATGAAGAAATGATGGTCAAAAAAATTATAAATTTTTCACACAAGTTGTTTTTTTTTTTAATGTTTGAATTACTTTTTTCACGTTTTTATCAACTCGATTTTATAAAAGTACGTAAAATTTCCAAAGGAAAAGGTGTACATTAATTTTTTTTACAAGTTCTACCGTTTCTGAGATACAGCGGTTATAAGATAAAATACACCGATTTTTAAAATTTTCAGTCGTTTTCGAATGTTTTTCGATTCTATTCAACCTAGAATCCAATTTTACAGAATCATTAATATTTATTCACAAATGCTAGTAATGGATCAGTATACGGCCATTTTCTTGGTGTGAGTTTGTGGAAAAAATACTTTCCGGAGAAAAAAAAAACAAATAATTACAAATAAAAAAAAAACAAAAAAAAAATACAAAATGATAACCCCGAAACGTATATATCATATAAAGATATATGATATTTCAATCAAACGCCCTCATGTTATAGTTGGCAAGTATAACAGAAATTGCATTTTATTCAAGTGACAACGACGAGCAGATAACAAGCTTAAGATAGTTCAATCTAGTGGTTATGATTTATTGTGTAATGGAGAGGAAGATATTCGAATGATTAATCTTAGTTCAATGAAGTTTTCAAGCAGACTCACTGTTAGGACTCTACAATTTCAACTTTTGGCTATATTTCTCAATTCATGCAAGGCCAAAATAAATTGAATACAAGTTCATATTTCTCTATCACTTGTCCATCCTGATCCACCTACAATATTGAATATAAGTCTTCCACTAAATTGTATAACAAAAATTAGTAAGGTAGAATTTTGATTTACTTTTTGCTAAGTAAAGAATTTTTTCTGCACCATTTCATGCCATGAAAATGTACAATCACTACTCCATTACTAGCATTTGTCAATAAATTTCAACGGCTCAATAAAATTCGATTCTAGTTTGAATAGAATGGAAAAACATTCGCAAATGACTGAAAATTAAAAAAACGGTATATTTTATCTTATAAGACGATCCCCACCGATGTGTATCCAAATGAGTGTCTAGTATAGGAACGAAATGCGTTCATATTTTATTTATGCACTTGTTCTCGCACCGGTTGTTTCTATCAAGGTTGTTGAAGTGCAATCATGCTTCGCACCGGTGGTGAATATCCGGTTGCTATTGAGGCAAACACGGAAATAAATAAAATCAGGAAAAAAATATTATTTATTTTCAAATCTTTCAGAACGCGCTCCAACTTTTGTAATATAAATATGTGCGTAATGCATTTTGTGATTATCAGATTAGCTAGACACACATCTGATAGGTGGCGCTAGCTTATATGCAATAATTTAGTGAGGTGGATATCTCGAGATCTATAAGACTTAGAAAAATTTTGTCTTCTACAAAGTTGTTCGGGTAGCCATAACATTTATGATGGAGACTAGTTTAGTTTGGAATTCATACGCATAGCGGCGCTAGTGTATGAGAAATAACCTGTTAGGTTAAATATTTCTAAATCCGTTAGAGTTAGAAAGTGGCCATCTTCTACAAAGTTATCCGAATTATCCGTTAGGTTGATTATTATGTAAGATTTAAAAGGGTAGTCAAAACCAGAAGTTTCCCGAATAAAAAAGTCCAATAGAATTACAATAGAAATTATTGTAACAATACGATAAATTTTATTGTATTTACAATAATCTCTATTGTTGCTCACAATAGAATAACAATTAAGAATATTGTTTCCCACCATAAATCCTATTGTAAATGGCAGTTTTACAATAAAAAATAGGGGTTGTTAGTTACCGTAACAATAAAAAAAACGTTTTTTTCTCGAACAAATGTTTGCCATTACTATAGAATTTATTGTTATTCTATTGTCAACATTTTTCTGTCAATAGATTTTATTGTAAGTTTATTGGAACAACAATAAGGCAATTTAATTGGTACAATAGAAGAACAATAGAATTGAATGTTCATCAATAAAATGTATTGTAATTTAATGATATTTTAATGTAATTCTATTGTATTTTCTATTCGGGTTAGTTTGAAACCGCAATACTCGTTGGCGCTCGAGTTGAGTCGAATCGAGTCAAGTACGAGACACTGAAGATGGTCTTACTGTAGTATCTGCCAAAGGTACAACCAAGTGGTGGAATTAAATGGAATTGTACGAACTCGTCTTATGGCAAGTAACTTTGTAGAATACGGCAATATTCTGAAAATTTTAGATTTTGAGTTATTTAACCTATCAGTTTATTTCTTATACACTAGCGCCGCTAAGCGATTGTGTTTAAAACTAAACTTGCTTGCATCATGACGGTTTTCACCACCCGAACAACTTTGTGGAATACGGCAATATTCTAAAAATTTCAGTTTTCGAAATATCTAACCTAGCAGGTTATTTCTTATACACTAGCGCCACCAAGCGGTTATATCTTAATCTAAACCTGCGTTGGTCATAATGGTTTTGACCACCCGAACAACTTTGTAGAAGGCGGCAATATTCTAAAAATTACATATTTTGAGATACCTGACCTATCAGGTTATTTCCAATACACTAGCGCCGCCAAGCGGTTGTATTATTAACTAAACTTGCTTTCGTCATGATGGTTTTAATCATCCAAACAACTTTGTAGAAGACGGCAATATTCTAAAAATTCCAGATTTCGAGATATCTAACCTTATTTCATATGCACTAGCGCCGCCAATCAGTTGAAATCCAAACTAAACTGACCTCCATCACAATGGTTTTGATGATGAGTACCCGAACAATTTTTCAGCAGACGGCAGATTTTTTATTTATGGGTTACTTTATATTTCCGTGTGATGGTTTGGCAACGGTTGGAGCGGGTCGCCAAATTTGCCAACTCGCTATTCACCGAAGGTTGCGTTTACATTTCCCACACCCGTTTACCAACGACCGGTGCGAGTTCGCGTCATGATAGAGGTTGCTATTTTGGCTTTATTTACGCACTGGTGGGGATCGTCTAACCGCTGTATCTCAGAACCGGTAGCACTTAGAAAACAAATAATGTGCACCTTCCATTGGAAATGTTACGTTCTTTCATAAAATCGAGTTGATAAACACGTAAAAAAATATTCCAACCATTTAAAAAAAAACAACTTATTTGAAAACAATAAAAACAATCGCCATTATGACCTATAGTGCAAAAAATACGTTTATAATCTGCTACAACATATCAAAAAATAAAAAAACAATATTGAAAAATTCTTTTTTTTTAAATCGATTTTAAAGTTTTATTTTCAATTATTGTACAATTTTTTTTCACAGTGTATATTTTTTTCACATAGCCCCAATGATTACCTAAAACATTGCCGAGACACCAAAACGATCGGACAAGCCGGTGCTGCAGACCAATGATGCAAATAATGTCTTTTGGTCACAAAGAATGTATATGCAAAATTTCAGAGAATTTTGAAGATTTTCAAAACATTCTTTAACAAATGCGAGGAGCTTTTTTGATTTCTTTCATTTTAATATTTATTTTTTATTGTCCCCCCCCCCTTGACATTTCGGAGACCACTGGGACATAATTTGAATTAAATATTTGAAACGGCCTAACTGTGAAATAAAACTTATTGCTCAACATGACAGGCACTGATTATAAAAATGACATAAAGCAAAATTAGACCAGCTGAACATAGTTCTTTAAAACATGCATCCTTATTATGTCCATAGGTTGATAAACCATCTCAGTTCAAGTGTACATCAATTACCTCAGCCGCGTTGCATGAGTCGAAAGAAGTGCGAAAAAAATTGGGATCACTGGATGAGCATCCGTCATGTTCTTCTTTCAACGCGAGAGAAGAGACCGGTGTAGCTCCTTTCGTCTTCGTTAAAATAGAAGAACAATCTACGGTAAACGACATAAACGGAATCGTTAAAACAGAAGAGCATCCGAGGTTAGATGAAGCAAACGCGACCACAGCTGGCTCTAGTGGCGATCATAGTCAGGTGCCAAAGGTGGACAAGGAAGACACACCTGTGGTAAGTAATATATTGAACATAATAATATAGAATTACCATCTTAACACCTAAGTAGATATTTTTGGACCAACTGGAAACAGTTGTTTAAGTTTCTTGTTTAAGTACTAAAATTGTTGCATTTGCTTATACTAAAGACACACCTGTGGTACTTGTACCATGGTACAAGAGAACAAGAAAATTTTTCCAAGACTATGTTTGATAAAGACAATAATTGGTATGGTACTCATTTCAAGATTCTTGTACCATGGTACTTGTACCACCAGTGTGTCATTAGTATTACCTTGTTTGAAGATAACTTTGTATTTGTCTAAAACCTGTTCTTTACGAAAATAGTCGTTATTTACCTGGAAATGCTAAACGAAAAATAGAATTTTGCTTTAGAGTAATTGCTTAGCTATATAGACCCCATTCGATTTAATTATATAATTAACATGTACGTCTAAGTTTGGAAGATGATATTTGCATTTCCATATTATTTCCATTTTATTTTTGAAATTCCTTATAAACCGCGTAAATCTCATAATCACAACATATGCCCATTTTAAAATTTCGATTGCATGAAAGCACTTCTGCCACATATTTTTTTTATCTAGCGCTGTTTATACTTAGCGTAGTCAGTATTTAGTCTAGTAGTATACACGATAGCTTATTGAGCATTAATTAATAGATGTATGTATTACAGGAAATTAATTGGAAGTTCCTGACAGCAATAACCTTTGCAGATGTGAAGAGTTTTGTTGAATCCTTGGAAAGCGGGTTTCGCTTCAAAACACAAAATAGCAGCGCTAAAGGAGTAATGCGTTACTATAACTGCCGACGAATTAAGGTGAACGCCAAGGAACAATGCAACAGAAAAGTTATGGTGTATATCCCGAATACGGAAAACGACGAGTGCAGCGTACACATCAAAGGGCAGCATACATGTAACAACATGGGCTCAGAGTCGAAGGCCAAAATGGCCTTACAACCCAATGACTACAGTACCATCAACGAGATGCTTCGCACTGGGACGCCAAAAAAAGAAATCAAGAAACTTTTGATGGCGCGTAATGAGAATATATCAACCAACAGACTCAATTATGCGGTAAAGAAGGCTTCAGCAGAGCTGTATGGTAGTGGAACACTGTCGTTGGGTAAGTGTTTCATCATTTTTATTTCGTATTTTTAAAAGATATTTAAACGAAGACAATTGACCTTTCCCGTCAAAAAGTTGTGTTTGCTCAATCGATTCTTAATTTTATTTAAGGTCAACTTTACGATTTTGAAAACAGTTAGAGGCATGAGTTAAATATGAGCTCTTCGGGAAAGTTAACTCACAGACAAACATACATAGCACTCGTGAAATTTCCATCGCGCCAATCACTCACTCATGGCGCGCGCATCGGATTTGCTCCAGTTTGAAGCTTGCCCACTACCGCCATTTTTTATACCGGGATTTGCCTAACTTAGTGAAAACATTAGATGTTGTTAATGTTTGTACGACGATGAATGTGGTGAGTGTGTCAATGTGTTATGTCTGTTTGTCTGTGGTTGACCTTAAATAAGTCAAAGAATCGACTGCGACAATGAAACGAGATACATTTTTTGACGCGAAAGGTAAAATCGATTTATATATTACAGCACTGTCGCGCTGGGTTTTCCTTAAATATTATAACGTTAAACAAATTCAATATATGTAGCATTGTATCTTTGTGGTTTATTTGTACTACTAATATTACGATACTTAGTTATACATTTTATTTACAAACCGGAGAAATTTAAAAAAAATCCTCCAGTTACTCTTTTGAAAGTTTTTCATGTTTAAGGAAAATTTGAAATATTGGTATGGACCTCATCACTTAGGATAAAACAATCGGAAGACTATCAGCGTGTAACTAAGCAGATCTACAAAATACTGAAATCAAATTCCGCTTTAATACAGTTGATTACTCGCGTCGCGTTTTATAAGTACAGTTGATATTGCTACAAAAATAGTCATGCTCGCTGTGATTCCACCAATCGGCGCCTATGTCAGTGGTCTAACAACTCTCAGCGCGCTAATAGCATAGTTCTCCTGCCGCATACAGAGTTGCCACAATGATGTTAGGTTAGCTAAGGCCAGTTACCTGACCAGTGGGAAACGGAAGCTCAAGCAATGACTATCATGTTTGCAAAACTAAAATACATTTCAACGAAGTAAATGTTTGAAGTATTCATAAGATCTGCTTAGTTGAGTCACAGATAACAGATATTGAGGCTGGCATCACATACGTGTGTAAACATCCGCAACCGTTAATTCAAATGTATTTTAAATTGGGACCGCGTTTGGCAATCGATTGGAGATGGCGCAAAGATCATTGTTATTGAAAACGCAGCCCGAATGCAGCTGTCAAATGCATTGGCTGCGTTCGACGGCTGTAATTCAGCTGCATCCTTAGGTACTGCCGCAATCACTTGAGTAGATGGCAGTAGTGGGCCAACGTATATCAATTCAAAAGTTTACACAGGATTTTCAATAAAATTTGTTCTAGCTTCAATATCTGTTATCTGTGGTTGAGTCAATTTGAAGTCATATATTTCGTAAGACATTGATATAAAACTGTGCA
Organism: Armigeres subalbatus; assembly: GCF_024139115.2. Classification (NCBI taxonomy): domain Eukaryota; kingdom Metazoa; phylum Arthropoda; class Insecta; order Diptera; family Culicidae; genus Armigeres; species Armigeres subalbatus. Next base: position 283,837,784 of record NC_085140.1, read on the forward strand.
TTATAATTTGACTAAGTGTTGTGACCTATACTAATATTTCAGATGTCAATTATGCGGCAAAGAAGGTAAATTGAACAATGAAGAAATTTTAAGAATGACCATTACAGTTATATATTACATATATTATATACATATACATATTAAGATGTCAGTATTGAGTGTCGCGGGGAATTTAATTCATATTTTCACATACTCACCTACATAGACACAACGAAGATTGCTGGTAGACTTTATACGACTTTATTTTGTTTGATTGCTATGAATTGATATCTCTGTTTTCGTTTGGTGGACGGTGGTATGAGTTTTAATTCAGTTATAGTATTGAATACGCAACTAGGAGGATTTATAAAATACAACACATTACAGTTTAATCGGAACGAATGAACACATTTTTTGAATTTGTGATTATTGACTTATAGTAAATATACGAAACAAAGTTTGGGCTATTATTTTATTCGAATAATTCTACAGTCGATAAGCGACAAAGATAGTTAAGTTCGCTGTGATGTCACCACACGACTCGTCACCCACGAATTGGCGCCTATATCAGTGTCTAACAACTCTTAGCGCGCTAATAGCATAGTTTTCCTGCCGCATATAGAGTTGCCACAATGATATTAGGTTAGCTAGAGTCAGTTATCTGACCTATGGAGAACGGGAGCTTAAGCAATAACTATCATGCATTCATTGATATACTGTATTCCGAAGAAACAGTGTTTTGAAGTATTAATTAGATCTGCTTAGCTGTCAAAGTCAATTTTAATTTGCACCCATATATTTCTATATGTTTGTATTATTTAGTTCTCTTTTGCGATATCCGAAATATAGCTATAAACGGTTCCCGTTTTTTATTTGAATTAAGTACTCTAAAACCTCGTGCGTAATTTGCTGATCAGCCCATGCATTCATCAAAACAGATCCATGGAAATGTGGAACGATAGTGCCCATCAGGAAAAAAATATTATAACATCAACTACGATTTGAGGATAATCACGACAGAATTTAAATCAGAACAACATTTTGTACGTGCAGCAAAGCTGGAGAACGGTTCTCGTTTTTGTTTGTTGCTTCTTGATAGAAATTTGTGCTTCGAATACATTGAGTAACTTCAACATTAGATTCTGACGGGGTTCATCATATCTTAATTAAAGTAGAGTAATCGTATAACATTGTGGAAGAGATTAAACTGTTTTACCTTTGCAAATTTCGAATTTTGCTTAATTATTTTATTTTTCAATATTTTTCAAAATATGGGTGAGCTAGAGGAATGGCCAAATCATGCTCAGCAGTTCCACCGAATCAAGAAACAGCTTTCGTAATCGCTTGACAGACCATGAGAATGGACGTTTTCGTATGGTATACAGTAGTGAGAAACTATTGAGTCTGCTCATGTACTTCTGCACTGTTGCCGCAGACTGCACTTTTAAAACCACACTGCAAGGATACCCATTAATGGTCATTTGCGTAATCGATAACATACGTGCTCATCCAATTGCATTCGCAACCATAATCGACAAGAAGAAGTTGATTATTGCTACGTGTTTGCCACATGCGAATAAATGCAAATACTTCGGAATAAGACAGTATCAACGTTCATCTCTGACGTGAGATCCTTTAAAAAGCAGCAATGGAAGTGTTCGGTGAGGATTTAATATAGTGAACTGCTTCTTTCATGTGATGCAGAATTTGCAAGCATCTGAAGAAAAACACTAGAGATTCAGGAGCAAGCTGAACAACTGCAGAAGTTATAGGACGCTTGGTCTCTCCGAAACAACATTTTGAGCTTGCGTGGACTATTAAAGGCGAAGTATTTCGAATGTCCTGACTTTCTTACATTTTTGACAAATACATGAATGATAAGTTTTTCATGAATTGGTACGAAGCATACCAGCCTGGTTGTCCAGCAACGAACAATGCCCTAGAGGCCGTGAACAGAGCAATTAAAGAATGTCACCTGATGAAAGAGCGAGTTCCATTTGGAGTTTTCAAAACTCGAATCCTAACAGTACTGGAAAGCTATTCAACGCCTAGCCGGGTGATTAAATATACGAGGAGTACGTTTAGACATCGAAAGAAAGGCATTCAACTGGCTCAATAACGGCAAAAAATATCGCACGGTGAACGACTTCGACAAAGGATCGAATACGTGTATCTTCCAGGAGAAGAGAAAAGATGTTTCCGTTCATGATATCGATGTTTTCGCAATCCACGCTACGCAAATTTCGACGAATTCAGCAAGAGCATCGGTAATATCCATCGTGTTGAAGTCACGGAAGCTGATTGGCGAGCATGGAATTGTCGTGTTACACATTTTTCAAATCGAACTGCTGCCATCACTTGAGTAGTCAGGTGTCACGTGGTTGCTACAAACTGCGACCCAGGCGAACACTCTTCGCTCACCCATAAACGGCTACCTGGTAGGCCTAAGAAAATGACTCAAGCGCTGCTGATTGATTAGCAGGACATGATCCATACCCTCAAGATCTTGTTGTTACAACTTTTATAAGACATATTTTAATCATTTGTATTTCTTGAAAAGTATATTTCTGAAGTGAAATATACCATTTTAACATGTTCAACATACATATAGAACACTGTTTTAATAAAGGATTGTCTAATTTAAAAGAATAACATTTATCAATGGTTTCTTTTAAATAGCATTCATTGGAGACATAACCCTGTGGTAATATATTTGCGTGCATTTATGTTTAAGACCCTTACACCATTGTAAAGCCTCTACCCTAGAATAATCTGCATATTGCAAGATTTTATACGTTTTGTAGGTTTTTGAGAAATCCAGCATCCATCTCCTTGGACTATTTTGCTTCAATATTATGTTTTCGAATTTATTGCTTCTCAAGCAAATTTTTGCTAATTTCACATTTGCTAATGCTATTTTTCAAATTTCCTTGGCAAAAAAAGTAGTTCAATGCGGCTTTGACGAATTTTACGGAAAATGTTATTTTTCTATGCTATGTTTTCGGATTTTTAGTGCTATTTACAATTTTCGTTTGTTGTTTTAATGTATTTCTTTCATTTTGGTAACACATTTTATTCTTCTTTATCGACATCAGCTCACTGCGAGACACAATTTCACGGCCCATTTCAATTTTAAGCAAAATCATAGTTATTTATAGCCTTTAAACACCTCCAAATTCTAATTTTACAAGCATTACTTCATATTCGATTGGTAAATATGATTGTTCTTCACATTGTTGAATAAAAGTGCTAATTTACATTTTCAATTTGAAATTTCTTTATTTTCTTTGGAAAATGAGTGTTTAAGTGGCTAAATTCATTTTCAAAAGCTTTTCTCGTCGTTTACATAATGAAAATCCACACTTTTTATTGGCAAAATCTAAAGAAATTTACAAATAAATTTTATTGCGTTAATGACCACCGTATTGGAAAATCCACATAAGGTTATTAATTAATAAGGGTTATGTGTGTTTCCACATATACTGCAATTTATATAGCCGTTATGTGGAAATGCTATAGTCAAAATTTATATGTCACATAATGGATATGATTGATTTTTGTCAGTGTATGGAAATTTTAAGTTTTCCAATTAATTCATAAGAATATTCGTGTGGAAAACAAATTTATTCTACTTCACTTTTGTTTATGGCCAGATATGCTCGTTTGATTGGATATTATCGATTATTTTGTTTTGATTATTGTTTTTTATTGCGAATTGTTAGATTTCAAATGGAAAATTTGGTATGGGTTAAAGACTATCATTACTTGTTTAGCGCTGGACCTTTTTATTTTGACGGGAAATTGTTAACTTTTGATTGCGTTTATCATAATTGCCGTTGCTTTATTAGAAGTTTCACCGGTCACTTTTGAATTATTCAAAGTAAATTATAATTTTTTATTGCTATTTTAAGTTTTTAGTGCTGATTTTATTTTTTTGTTGGCAATATGATTAATAATTTATTGGCGATATCTTATTTTTTGTTGCTATTTTCACTTTTTCATTGATGTTTTATTATGCTGCCCTTTTTATTGTAGAAGTCCCAATAACAATAAATTCTATGGTGTATCACAATACATTGTATTGTATTTATATTTGAAATTTTCCTCTTTATTGTAACTTTAATGTATCTTTCTTCTGTAACAAAAAGCTATTGTTTTTTTATAATTTTATTTATCGGCACTCAAAATAATATAAAATGCTGAATTGTAAACTAGGTTTACGAGAAAAATGGCGAAGTCAAATCCATTCAAACGCTTTATGGATGACAATCTTTAGTGGAAAAATATAGTAATTAAAAGTACGTTTAAAACATTTGTCAGTATCTTTTATGTTTTCATATTTTTCATTATTTTTTCTGCAGGTTCAGCTTCAGTTCAATTAATTATATATGCGTCTCTTCAATGGCTCTACATTCTAACTGGGTTGCATTTCAACTTTGTGTTCTATAGCATATCCACAGTTATTAATTTCTAAGATTACTAGAAGCAGTCATCTCTGCTTATAAGTTTCTGACATGTTTCATATTCATTAATGAAATTAAAATAAAATTTCTTCTGATTTGTAGAGGTTTTGGAACTTCTCGTTAGGCGACTTATACTAAGGACACCTGTGGTACTTGTACCATGGTACAAGAGAACAAGAAAATTTTCCAAGACTATCTTCAATAAGACAATAATTGGTATGGTATTCATTTCAAGATTCTTGTACCATGTACTTGTACCACCAGTGTGTCATTAGTATTAGTGAAATTTAGGTGATTATACAATCAACCATGTGCACGGAGAAATTGGAATACTCAAGTGGTGTTTTTCACCCATCTCCGAGAATAGTGGACTAACCCATAAGGTGGGTAAGGTACCCATAAGTGGGAAGAATGGCCGTCAAAATTGATGTGTCTTTCAACCACCTTCAAGAAGCAAATTTTTTTTTCGGATGGGTAAAAACACACACCTGCAGTAAAAGTAATTCAGCATTGAGGATTTTCGTCTAATAATTAATTCTGATCCAAATAATACATTTCAAAACAACACAACAGATAATTTATTTTCTCTTTGATGTTTTAAATTTTATACATTCAAGTTATTGAGCCTATTTGTGCTTTTCATATGAAGTCCAGCAATGTCTTTTGCATAATAGTTGTTTCGTTTTGAAGCCATGTATAAAGGTATCCTACCCCGCCGTTGTTTTGAATATAATACCGTGTACGATGCTTATATAGCATTCAAAGAAAAGTTATCTGAAAAATAAAACACAAAATGAGTTAAACTTAGAATCCGGAACTTCCTAAAACAAAATTTTAACTTACTCAACGCTTATCATCTTCTTTGGAGGTTCCACATTTTACTTATTGTGTAAAGCTTCATACCACTTTTACTTCAGCGTCAGTACACTTACTAGTACTTTATCTGTTTCAAATAAATTGCTTTAAATAAAAGACAGGTTTCTTGAGACGCCATTCTTCAACTTCAAAAAATTGCTAACTATTTTTCAACCATAAGGAGACATGAACTCACATTTCTAACACAATAGAACTATTTGAAGATGACTTTTTCCCCATTCTGCATATAAAATCACTCACCTTTTGACAGCTTCATATAGATTCCGAAGGTGGGTGATTTTCATACTGAAATTGATTCTCAATTCTCCGTGTGTGAATTTCAAATTCACCACACGGTTTTCTCTATTATCAAAAGTTAAAATCTGCGTAATAATTTTCGTACAATGCTGATGAAGTCGATTGTTTAGCATGAGTAAACAAACGATCTACGGATTTTCATCCCCATGGGCGTTGTGGTTCTCTCAATTCGTGCTCTTGAAAATCACTAGAAAAGCACGTGGTTTCCAAGATGCCGATTTGTGGCTTTGTTGTATAACCACCTTAAAGGAAATTTCTGAACTGGACGAATTAATCGGAAACGTCGGCTAAGACTGGTGCAGGCTTGCAAGATGTTCGACGTGAATCCGTGACAATGCAGGAATAAAACCTGAAATATCATCCTGCAGGTGCATCCTGGAAAAGTCTGAAAACTTCTTGTTTCATTCGAAATCTAATTTGTAATTTATGTACAGCTATGATAAACATTAAAATAAAACGTTTTCTTTTTATTTTCTGTTATTTCTGTTAAAATAATGAAAATAGTTTTTTTGGTTTGACAAACTCAATTTCATAAATATTCGATTTTATGAAATTGAGTGATATAACTCAAAATAAAATATCTGACACCATGACTCAAAATTGAGTTCAAGGCCATGAACTCAATTTTGCCTTGAGCAATTTTTACGATTTTGAGTTAAACCCAAATTTGAGTTGAGCCAGACGAGCGTGATATATTTTCTGTCAAATTTGCCGTTTCCGTCGCCGTTCCGTTGCATTGCGTTTGGGGCTTAACGCAGATGGTAATTGTGTGTCGCAAAGTGTGAAATTTCATTTTCTCTTGACCAGTGCATATGGAAATCGGCAACCCTGCCTTTTAGCTTTTTTTCAGTGCAGGGTTTCATATGTTTCAACTTTTCGAAGTCATTTCGAGTTTTCGACAACTGCTGATATGTCAAAAATTGTTTTGATCGAGTATCCGAGTATCCACATCGTTTTATTGAACAGCAGACGCGGGTTTTAATTTCCCTGTGAAAAGTTATTTTCCTTCATATTGGATAATAAAATGGTATGAAATTGATGATAACTGAACCTATTTACAATTGAAAACAAACTCTATCAGCATCCAATCAGTTCCACAACGATTATCCCCTGAGGTGTTTCACATGCGCAGATTATCGGTAACAAGTGGGAATCCTATTTGGGACTCCTACAAGAATATACGGAAGGGTGAGTAATTGATGTCCCTAGTCCGTTCACCAATTATACCCTGAGATATTATACCTATGCGCTAATTCAACCCGAAACTATTTCCTTTCTAGTGATGCTTTGGATGCTCTCGGACTGAAGCGTATGCTGCCGCCGTATGCTGTTGGAGCCATGTCGATCTTATTGAGAAACTGCTGATCGCGCCCACTGAGAAGTAATGTTTTAGTTTTGTGGTTGTATGATCAAGATTTTGAATGTTTGGATGTATAGTGAAACAAATAAATGAATAAACGAGTATTTTAAGCAATAAATTGATTATTTTCATACAACTTGTAAATTTATTTTTATCACAAACAAATTCGTAGATTAGAATTTTATAGGATAATTTAATAATTAAAATTTTATAGGATGATCGGAATAGTAACCCTAATGATTATTTACTTTTGCTTTGGGAGAATAGAGGTAATAAACTACAATTACCTTTATTTATTATACCTCTATTTTTGGGAGGTTACGTTTCAAATTAGATAAGACACACATGTTCGAATATCTTACGACAAGTTTTCATAGATGGCAGTAGTTTACATTATCAATCGAATAGGTACTGACAGAACTATGGATTTTATGGTCAAAATTAAACAGGAATTCTCCGTTTTACTTTTCACGCATTTTTCTATATCTGACTGTACACCAAAGGTTCCATTCATGTCAGGAAGGTGAGAATAATTCAACAAATCAAGACAACTAAATCATCAAAGGGTGGTATTTAGTTCATGGTCAGAAATGTGTTAGGGTCGTACAATAATTACGTAAGCATTTTTCTTGGTAGGGAGGTCTGTTAATTTCTTGTTACGCTCCATATAAAAAGAAAATCATTTGTATGGAAAAAAATCCGACATGGGGAAAGAGTTCGAAAACCCGGAAAATATGCTTAGGCTTCGTATACCACGTGAATAATTTAGGGGGAGGGTGGGGTATGGCGAATGTCCATTATTCATACATTTTTTTGAAAATTTATATGAGCAATTATCCACGGTGGGGGAGGGGGTATCAATAACTGATCAAAACCTGTCCACGTGGTATATGGACGTGGTTCCTTACGTAATTAGTGTACGACCAGTGGCAGCACACGGGGTGATTTTGAAACCTCCCCAAAGACAACATTTTGGAAAATTTTTTCGAAATTTTTTTTTTTCAGAAAACCCCCTCAGACCAATTTCTGGCTACGCCACTGAATGACCCTTGAATCCTTGCTGACGGTTGTTAGTCGTAAGATACGCAGCTATGGGTTCAGAAGAAACTCAAGCAAAAAGATTTCATACGCAACTATCTTCTTCTTCTTCTTCTTCTTATTGGTATTACATCCCAACTAGGACATTACCGTTTCGCAGCTCTCGCAGTGCTCTAAGCACTAAGTTATTAATTCGAAGTTTCTAAGCCAACTTACTTTTTGCATTCGTATATCATGGCTAACACCATCTAAACATTAATACCACAGACAAACAGACATAACACTCTAAAATTCCATCGTTCACTGATTTACTGGTCAATTCAAATAACCATTAGTTGGCCAATCGATCGCTCGTGGCGCGCGCATCGGATTTACTTGAGTTTGACGTTTGCTCACTACCGCCATCTGGTTCATGGTTTGCCCAACTAACTGAAATCAACAGATGGCGTTAGTGTTTGAAGGACGATAGATTTGATAATAAATGTTAAATGTGTTATGTCTGTTTGTCTGTGATAATACTTTTATGTCCAAGGAAGTCGAGAAAATTCCCTAGACCGGATCGAGATCGAACCCACCCTTCAGCATGGTCTTGCTTTGTGACACATCTTACCGCACGGCTGAGGAAGGCCGCACCAAATGTATCATGTACGAAACGCTCATCTAAGACGGGTGGTCCTCCTCGATGCCGTCGTTGCCATTACTCGTTGACAACGAAAGGCTCTCGATTGGTGTATGGATGACGTACGTCGTGTGTTTATGGCGAGAAAGAAGACCCTCGAAGGCTTCGAGACTTCCACCTGTCATTCTAACAAGGTATGTGCCCTCAGGTAAGTTGACCAAACACTGCATTTTCAACTGTTTTTCAACATCCTAGGTACCATTGCACTTTACAAATATTTGTATAATTTTTTAGGCCAAATTCTGTGCGAAATACACTCGTGTGGTATTTTTTACAGTGTCTGTGAGAGTGTCTGTGATGACCCTCTGCAACATAGTTGTAAAGGCAAAGTGAAATCCATTAATTACGAACGCAAAAGACCATTTCAATAACCACTTCCTCCCCTGTCACACTGTTTGTGGAAACAACTGAATTTTTTATGGATTGCCCACTTTAGGCAATACCTCCTTCCAATTCTAAGCGTTATGTGATTTATGGATGTTCCTAAAGCAGGAATGGAGGTCCCTGGAGCTGAAGAGACGGAACGATAGATCCGCCTACTTACTGAGGAAAGGAGATGCGGTGTGACCACGGAACTCGAAGACGCATGACCTTGCTCCTAGACCTAGACCTAGACCTAAGCTCAGTACGGATAGAATTCCGATCATAAAGAAGTTAGTGCCACCAGAGAGATAGATACGATACTGTCAAACGTCGGGATAAGGTTAGGGAAAACGGCTGATTATGTGTGCTGTACATATGATCAACAAATCTGGCGAATCTATAAGCTGTTTTGACGTGCCTGTATACTTCTTTACAGCATGTTTCACAACCTTTTCTCAATCTTTCAAACCATTTAGTAATATAATTCGCTTAATGGTGCAATCAGATTTTTGAATCCGTTATATAAGTTTTATACAGGATAGAAAGACTGCGGTGTTCAAGACACGAGCAAAGCTTTACTTTGAGTAAGAGAGCCCTTTGAGGAGCTGTTGAGGACTAATGACTCAATTTCTTAAATGGTTTCTTGGTCTTTTAAAAGATAAGCGAGATTTACGTTTACCCTCGCGCATAATTTGTCGCTTGAATGGTGTTTTCAGATACTGACAAAGTAAACTTTTTTAAGGATTGTGATATGATTTTTTAAGGATTGTGATATTTTAGTAAACTTGCTTTGAAAATATACACTTAAACGCTAGTGCGATAATATTTTCCAATTCGTAGACCTATTATACAATTGCACACCATTTTCCGAATGTTTCTGTCAGACGACGTGCTCAAAGTTCTAACCATTTCAGCAAATAAGTTGCAATTCTACAATACATAAATGAGAATGTTGCTTAGTATTTAACCACTAAACCTGTAATCTTATTCAGTTGGTTGTTGGCTCGCGGAGATTAATTCATTCGTTTGATAGTTGTGTTATTCAGCTTGAACTGTTTGTTCGGGCCGTTCAGGCCAGCTAACCCCACCTGTAGTCGATTTGCAAGCGATGTTTCGATTCCATTCTCGCGACACCGCCTGCTTGGATACGTCTTCGGCGGTTGCTGAAGCATGTGATCTCAAGGAATTGTTAATATCGGTAGTTGTGCTGCTGCTGCTGCTTGTTATAGTGGACTCCACGTTCCCAGCTACCTTAGTGCGCGTTACCGTCGACGACTGGATGATGGTTTGAACCTGCTTCCTCTGTACGATGAGTCGGGTGGGCTTACTCCTGCCTGTTTCGGGCAATGGTACGTAACGAGTAGCTGCTCCACCAGCGGCATTGCGCTGATGAGCTGCTACCGATTATCCTTTGCGGAGCTGGCTTATTTGCAGCGCTGTTTTGGCAGCCAGCTTTGACGGTGAACGTCGCGGTGGGCATTTTCCGAACTGCTAGGTTGGGTTTGGTAGCAACCGTTGTGATCGACTAGTACCCGTTTAGGAGCCTTTGTGGGTGTGTCGCAGTTGTATTTTGCGATGTACTCGGATCCGCAACTAAGATTGTACGTGTGCAATTTTCAGCTGCGGACCCGCAGAACTATCCGTAACAGAGACCGTTGAGGACCCATTGATTCTGATAGGTTTTTAACAGTCAAAGAAGGTTTTGGGGCGGCAGGCTGCACTATCGTGTTGGCTATGTACGTTTGAGGGTTGTTAACTGCAGGCGATATTATAATTTGTTGAGGATTTCTATTGCCTGATTGAAGAGCTGAGTTACTGTTTTGCCCAACAGACGTCACAACAGAACCTTGCGTACCTCCTTCGTTTTCCGTTTGCTGATGTCAGCTTCTGCGCTCCATTATTTAGCTTTTACGAGATATGATTCATTCTCGTCATACCTCGGAAATGTTTAACAATGTTAAGGATATCCTTTCACTCAAAGTCTGCTCCGGTTTTCAGTTACGGAACGCTTGTTGAAGGTCCCACCGGTAATGCGGCGTGTCCATCATCATCATCATCGATTTCTATTACGTCCATCGGAAGTGGTATCTGGGTATTTATATTGGAATGGCGCTAAATCCGGGACATTGGAAGGTAGGCTTGTTCACTGGTGTTTCAATCAACTGACTCATGGGTCGAACAAAATACCGGCTTTGGCGCACTCGCATTATTTTGATAATTAGAGTCAATAATACGACTAGAGTTCAGGTTTGTAAAACACCATTTTCGAGAGGCGCATCAATGTTCCCCCTAAGATGGCTTAGTTCCTCAATCTCTCTTCTCCCGTACCATCTTTCTAAAAGATTTGTCAATTCAGCGTCTAGATTAGCTTCTCCCTCAATGGTTGGGGCTTTCACAGGAGGAGGCAATAGTTCTGGAATTGTGATCACATTTGTTTGTTCTTCCTTATCCTTCTCCTCAACGCATGCAGCTAGTTGCGGTGGCTGCTCCTTCGCAGGAGACGGCGTAACAACGGCGTTCAACTTAATCGAATTATTAGAACGATGAACTTTCGCCCTCGTTTTCGGACTTCTTATAGTTATCCCTCTTAGGGCACGAATGAAGCTGTAACGTTTCCTCGTGCGTGTGGTTCGCGAAGAATATGCTACTTACATGAGATGATGTGCTCGTCAAACGTGGCTCGACGTCAAATTTGCAGCGACATTTGTGGCGTACAGTTGAACAGGATGCCACTGGTCCAACTTCGCACCCTTCTGAAAGATTTCAACAGCACAGATGACCCAGCTCGTAGCGGTTCGCTTCTCGGAACCGTTTGCTCTGCATCAGTCTTTCAAATTGAGTAGCATGTCTACCGGAGAGAAGCGGTCGACGGTTCCGGCTTTGAATCCAATGAATATCGTCGTCTGGAAAAAGAAATGTTTTTGAAGCAACTAATCAATGGGTGTATAAAGAAAATCATGTGTGCATGTTCACCACTCTATCTAATATAGCACGAGTTACAGAACTCTCTTGTTTGATATTGATCGAGTAATATTTCGTGTATAGTAGAAAATCGAAAATTTGTTTTCAATAAAATGAAATATCTGCAGTTATCAGACGTCGCAACTCATTTCTGATTAGTGCGCATGATAGTATATCCATGCGAGCATGATGCGCACTACTAATGAAATAATAACTAATGTCAATCAAACTCATCAAATGCTTTAGCCAAGCAAGCCTTTGGCACAGCAGAGTGCGATTGAATTCGCATTCTATACCTCCGCCCAGTCCGTTGCTGGGGGCATGGATCGATCCTCTCGTTTAATAAACAATGTGCACTCCGGCTGTGGATATACAACAGTAAAGCAAATGTGGAGATTGGACAAATCAAGCATCCGAAGATATTCATTGCAAAAAGAGGCTAACCGCGTGGAGGTTGGTACTCAGTTCTGATGGCTTTTCCGCAAACGTGACCTTTAAGTGGTCTTGTTGTAGGGTTATCACGCCTATCTAGAGTAGGAGGTTGAGGGTTCAGTCCCTCCAAGACACGTGGATTCTTTTCGCAATTTCATATCAATTTGTCCATTTCGAAACATATGCTGTGCATATACACAAGATATTTAACAAAAAATGGTTTTCGTACGGCCAGGTTGCCGAATAATATCAATTAATTGTCTTCAGAGGTTAATTTCAAAATGTATTTGTGGTGGAATTTTAGTGCAAGTCTTTCTACAACTCTCCTTAACAGGTCGATGTTCGAATTCCACTGCTAAAGGAGTTACGGTGCTAGTTGCTGTCTTACTAAATGATAACAAAATTCAATCATTTGTCTAAGTTACTGCTACTACTATAGCTCTTTATTAGTAACATTCAAACAACGAACTGTTAGGTAGAGTTGTAGATAAACCTTTACTAGAACTCACAACACATTTTTAAATTTAGCCTCTGGAATGAGTTATTGAAAAACTACTAAATAATCGAAGGCAGATTACTAAATGATCGATAACATCCTTGAGCAGTACACTAGGGTAGTTCATAGTCTTGCGGCGAAACTAACTGGCCTTAAACCAGTAGTTGTAAGCGTTGACTGCAATGCGTGGCAGTGGACTGGGTTCCCGGTTCACTAACGCTGAGGTTATATCCTGCTGATCACTAGCGGTATTGAACGTAGTTCTGCTGGACGAAGGTCAAGTGCCAACGTTTAGAGGACCGAGCGGTGGTCACCTTCTGCAGCGCAGGATGGAGAAGAACCAATGGATGGTCCACGAGGGTCATACTTCTAGCGACCATCAGGAGTACGTTATATGGTGATACCCGGAAAAGTACGACAGAAGGGGCGGTGCAACTGATCCCAGATGACGCACCTCACAGTTCAATCAAGAACTGTTGGAGGACGCTGCGCTGGGAAAATGGGACTACAGGACTGAGCGGTAACGAGCTGACGGAGGTACTAACACGTGCCTGTGATATAGCGATGCCAAGAGGCCCAGCCCGGCAATCGACAACCAGTGTACTGGTGGTCTGACACGATCGCAGATCTTCGTAGAACCTGTCTTAGAGCTAAAGAAGGTTGCGACGTGCTAGAACGGACGCTGGGCGATTCGATGACGTGGGTACTCTAGACAGCGAGCAGAGCTCTGAACTACGAGATTAAATGTGGCAAGCCAGCCTGCTTTGAACAACTGTTCAGGATGGCGAATGACACCCCATAGGAGATGCATGCAGGTTTACAGCACGCCACCTGGAAACCTCCGGATATGTGGCCAAAATAATCGAAGGTTGTTTCCGAGGCATGAATCATCGAGCTGGCCCGCTACTCCAGCGAGTCAGTCGACATGATACCGCTAGTGACTAACGAAGAGCTTATCGTAGCCGCAAAGAAATTTAGTTAACGCTCAATAATCAGTTAACCCAGCTCAATAAGAGCCCGGATGGTATTCCCACCTGGCCTTAAACACTCCATTCTTGCCGATCGAATATGTTCAGGAGCTGCCTCAGAGATACATGAACGAAGGAAACATCCCAGATCGATGGAAACGGCAAACAATGGTGCATGAAGCCTGGCAAACAGCGGGGACCTTCGAGCTACAGACCAATTTGCATACTCGACACAGCTGGGAAGCTGCTAGAGAGGGTCATCATGAATAGATTGTCGACTTATACAGAGTGTGCTGGTGCTCCAGCAACCAGTATAGTTCCGTAGCCGTTCTACCATCGAAGCAATTCGAGCGGTAACGGATACGCCAAGATAGCGAAAGCTTAAACAGAAGAGGTATTAGGTACTGCGCGTTGATTACATGATGTAAAAACGCGTTTCTGTCTATGCGGGCAGCAATTGCCGACTCCTGCACCGATTAGAAGTTCCGGATTACCTGTAGGGATACTGAAAAGTTATTTTTAGAATAGAGTGCTGATATACGACACGGATGCTGGTCAAAAGTCGATCGTAGTCTTTGGGGGTTTCACAGGGATCGATCCTCGGACCGGTTCTGTGGAATATTATGTACGATGGAGTTACACTTAGGTCTCCCGGCCGATGGAGATTGAGGACTTCGCGGATGACGTAATGCTGGAGGTAACGGAGACACTCTCGACGAAGTCGACTGAATGCTTCAAACGCGATTGGCAGAGTGGAAGTGGCTCACTCAGGCGGTTGTCCCTTGCACACCGAGAAGGTCATGGTGGTGCATAGAAATGCTGTGGGTTAGCAAGCGAGGATAGAGTAGGACCTGCAAATTAACTCGTGAGGTCTCTCAAGTATCTGGCGTGATGATCGACGATAGCTCAATTTTGAGAGCCACGTCGATTATGCGTATCAGCGGTTTCTTTGCGATAAAATCTTTGTCACGAATGATGTCTAACAGATCGGCGGTGTAGTCAAGTGCGTAGGCTGATAGCTGGCGTAGCATTGTCTATCTCCGTTATGGCGTCCGGCATGGGCCGAGCACTAAAGCCGAGTACAATGAAATAAATTGATCAGAGTACACCGGCTGATGTGCCTACGTGTCAGACGCATATCGCACCATATCATATGAGGTGCGTTATAGCTGGGATGATGCCGATTGACATACTCCTAGAGGAAAATGAGTGCTACAACGAGGGAATCGGTGCAAGTGCGACGTGTCAAGAGAGCAGCCTCGTTGCTCAAATGGCAAAAGCATGGGACACCGCAGTCGGGTCGTTGGACCACAGACTAATTCCGGATGTGTCCAACTGGTTGATGGGAAGCATGGTCAAGTCAACTTCCACCTAACACAGGTGTTGTCTGAAAATGGTTGCTTTAAAAATTCCTACACATGTTTGGCTTCGCAGATTCTGCGGAGTGTCCTGAATGTGGGTGAGGTAAGATCGGCAAAGCATGTGATGTTGCATGCCCGCGATTCGAGGTAGAACGCAATGCCTTGCTGCTTGTTAGCGGTATGTATCAACCACGACAACCTCGTCGAGAGGATGTGCCGGGCAAGCTATATGGAATGCGGTGAACACAGCATCTCAACAGATTATTCGAAACTCAGCGGTGGTGGCGTCTTGAACAAAACCAAGAGTGCGAGTAAGGAGCACCTGTGATGCAGTGAACACTTGCTCACCCGACAACCAACATGTCGCGGGTGGGCTGCGGGACCCTCAGTATGTAAATATAGAGGTCATTGCGGTTTACGCGGTTAACGCACGTCAAGTGCGTTAGCATAGACGTGAGCGTTCTCAATAGTCCTCCCCTGATGTATTGCTTAATTGCGGGCCGGGGTACGGACTGGCGAAAGGGTTTTGGTTTTAGTGTGTCGGTAAGAGTTGACATACCCATCCCCACCTACCTGAGTTACCTCCTCAGGTGGCTGGTTGCAGATTTCCGTTTACCCTTGCTCAAAAAAAGAAAAAAAGGGATGGCCAGTCAGTAGCTTACTTTGCGAACACACCTGGAGACACCAAATGGCAAAACTTGCAATCAGATAGACCATGTTCTGCTGATGGGCGGCATTTCTGGATGTTATCCTTGTGCACATATTCAGAGGTCCGAATTGATTTTTATAACTAACTCGTTGCCAGTAAAATTAACACGATTGGCAGCTGTATCTATCGAAAGATCACGCGCAACACTGCGTTACAATATCCGCAGAAATTGTCGGCAGAAGGAGTAGGAATGGGCGATACCGCGCAGATTGAAAATTCACCGGCGGCGGCGTAATAGATCATTTTAGCCAGCGTCGGCGGCGCGGCTGCGTCACGCCGTTGGTGATCGGCGGCGCGGGTCGTGCGCATGATTTAAAACGTTAAAACCCAGTTTTTCGGCAGTTCCTCTACGAGATAGTTCGAAAGTTCATTAAAAATTCCACTGGACATTCTTTCAGAATTCTTCCGAATTTCCTCAGGAATCCATCCAGAAGTTCTTCCAAAAATTCATCCGGAAGTTCCTCCAGGAATTCATCAAAGAGTTCATCAGAGAATTCCTCCAGGAGTTCCTAAGGGAATTCCTCAAGGAGTTAGTCAGGGAATTCCTCTACGAATTCAATCGTAAGTTTCTCCAGGAGTTCGTCCGAAGTTCCTCGGAAGTTCCTCAAGATTTCTCAGGAAGTTCCTCCGGAATTCTTCCGGAGGAATTTCTGGAGGAAATTCCGGAAACTCCTGGACTTTCACTTTCTGGAGTTCCTCCAAGAATCCCCGGAACCCTCTAGGATCTCCTCGGAAATTCCTCAGGAACTCCTCTGAAGTTCTTCTAGGAATTTCTCCGAAAGTTCCTCCAGGAATTCTTCCGCAAATTTTCCGAAGTTTTCCAGAAGTTCTTGCAGGAACTCCTCCGCAGGTTCTCTAGGAATTCCTCGAAAGTTCCTCCAAAATTCTCCTGATATTTCTTTCAGAAATTCTTCGAAAGTTCCTTCAGATACTTCGAAAATTCTTCCGAAGTTCTATAAAATTCTTCCGGAAGGTCCTTCAAAATTTCTCCGGATGTTCCTTCAAAATTTCCTCAGGTTCCAGAAATTCCTCCAGAAGTTCCTTCAGAAATTCATCAAGAGTTCCTTCAAAATTCCTGCGGAAGTTCCTTCAGAAAATCTTCCGAAGTATCAGCGCCTTCTTTAAAGAAGGAATCATCCACCATTGTCATAATCCGGGCAAGCGCCTCTTTTAAACAAGGATCACATCCACCATTGCCTCAATCCGGCAAGCGCCTTCTTTTGAAGAAGAATTACATACACATGCCTAATCCGCAAGCGCCTACTTTTAAAGAAAGGATCACATCCACCATTGCCTCAATCCGGGCAAGCGCCTTCTTTTAAAGAAGGAATCATCCACCATTGTCATATCCGGCAAGCGCCTACTTTAAACAAGGGATCACATCCACCATTGCCTCAATCCGGGCAAGCGCCTTCTTTTGAAGAGAATTACATACACCATGCCATATCCGGGCAAGCGCCTACTTTTGAAAGGATCAATCCACCATTGCCTCAATCCGGGCAAGCGCCTTCTTTAAAGAAGAATCACATCCACCATTGTCATAATCCGGGCAGCGCCTCTTTAAAGAAGGGATCCATCACCTGGCATAATCAGACAGCGCCTACTTTCAAAGAAGGATCCATCCACCATTGCCTCAATCCGGCAAGCGCCTTATTTTAAGAAAATCACATCCACCGTTGTCATAATCCAGAGCGCCTACTTTTAAAGAAGGATCACATCATCCATAGACATAATCCATTCAAGCGCCTACTTTTAAAAAGGGATCGAATCCATCATGGCCTTAAACCGGGCATGCGCCTACTTTTAAAGGGATCACATCCCCATTGCCATTACGTTCAGCGCCTTCTTTTAAAGAAGGAATCACATCCACAATCCGGGCAAGCGCCTACTGTTGAAGAGGATCACATCCTCCATTGCTACAATCCATGCATGCGCCTACTTTTAAGAGATCAAATCCATCATGACTTTAATCCGGAGCGCCTCTTTTAAAGAAGAGATCATATCTCCATTGCCATAATCCGGGCAACACTACTTTAAAGAAGGGATCACATCCTCCATTGCCATAATCCGGCCCGCCTACTTTTAAAGAAGGAGTTACATTCACCATTGCTCTAATCCGGCATGCCCTGCTTTTGCATGCATTACGATGCATTCTTTCCACGAGATGATAATGTCTTTTAATATTTTCGACGGAGTTATATTACTATTTCTGGTGTTTCCCCCTCTTAGTCACCATTTAGCGAACGCAACGAAACATTATGCCAAATGTCATTTGCAAAAAACCCTCACTTTTGACGCTAGTCACAATTATTAAATGTCCGTTATGCCAAATGACCTTTATGCCTGGACTTATGCCAAATGACTTTATGCCAAATGGCCCGCTCCCAACATTATGGCATAGAGAAACAGACGTTTTACTCAACACATTTTTCATCGTTCACCTTTTCAATGGTAGATTCAATTTTGTGTAGGTGGTCGATCGGTCACCGATGGCGCTTTCATCGATTTTGCTTGTATTTGACATTTTACTACCATCTGCTCCACTAAAGGTGCATTTGGCATTGGGTGATAATGTTCCCGCCCTCAGCAGGACAGCCGGTCCAAAAATTATATCAAAAGTTTGCTAGGTTATTTAAGATTGTATTAAATAGATGTTTCGCTTGAAAATGTTGTTCCATGTTGATTTCTGTCCACTGTTTACGACAATATCAAAATTCCCTAAAGCAAATCATATGCGTTTTGAAATCATCTCTGATTCAGGTGAAACTGTTTTGATCATTTTGAAATGCAATGGTTAGCAAATCTTAATCCTGGAGATGAACTTGTTTCTAATACAATTACTCAATACCGCTCATATATCAGGAGTTTATATCCTATCGATCATTATTACTTTGAATCTCATCAAATAAATATTGTAGATAGCTATAGTTTAAAAAAGCCTTGGTAAATATCACTAAAATTGATTATGCCCAGCATTTATTACATCTATCCACTGTGTGATAAGTATCAGTAAGATCCACCAGATGTCCCAACAGATTTCGAACATTGTTCCAATGTTCGAAACAATAACATTCGAGTCTTCCTAAAGCCTCCATTTTGGAACACCCATTCACCCCAACCCTTCCCCACAAACATCTAATAAATCAAGTTAATAAACTTACCATCAGTTCTTCCGGAAGGCATATCCTGCGCTCCATCAGCGATTGGTTTATCTTTACGAGCCTTGATTTCTTGTGCCTTCAGATTGGCTTCAGATTGGCGACATTCCGGTAGCAGGGCACGAAAATAAAGCTCGAACCCTTGGTAATCTTGATCTCAATCAAAACAAAACCGATACCCATCACGCAATCGATTCCTGGACGTTTCACACTCACGTAGATGCCGTAACTCTTCGACAATCTCCACCGTCTTCTCCTGGTGCAATCGATCCAGCCGCCCGCTAGAGGCATTCTTCAAGCAAATCCTGCAACACTCGTCACATCAGATGCCCCAGGGGCCATCATTAATCAGAACCGTTCGCGTCCGCTGTTCAACGGGACCACTTTCCAGTGCGCTGAGTGCGGGAAATTTGCGGAACCTAACCCGGACGTCGAGGAAAAAAGTGAACCAATCTGCGGTTGATTCGTACAAGGAAGCTATACTTTTCTTTACGGTAACACGACGTCAAAAGAATGACGGCAGCGCAGCAAAACAGCCACTGACAGATATCGCGAGACGACGGAAAGCGCAACAATGGGTCCTCCATGAAAGGAGTAACGTTTCTTGCGTCAACCGATTACCGGACCGATGTCATTTTGCGCTGTCAAGGTTGTCAGTGATGACGATGATGATAAATCACCAGGGTGGGATCTGTGATGTGGATTAAATTAGGTGAAAAAATTATGCGCTTCTCGATTTGAATATGCATTTTTCTTGTATTTTTTTTTATTTCAAAGTTCACATATATTATTCGTTTTGAATCAAGCTTATATCTGAACTTAGTACTTCTAATTTGCCAATCAGCAAATGACTTGATCCACTGAGTATAGATCCAATTCAATTGGCTTAAAGGTGGACATGATTCATTCAATTGTGTTGGATTAAGGTGCAAGAAAATTGGACGAAGAATGAGGGTTCTAGTCAAATCACCATCGACGGTGTGTCATTTGTCTCTTTTCATCTCCCGCAAAATTATTACTGTGGTGTAGTGGAACACCGATCGGCAGCACATACACTCACTTAAAACACGAGTTTGTTGGTTGCCAATTCTATTTCCTCATAAGCTAGTGAATTCGAGCTCTGAGCCGGTGAATACGCTCGAACATGAGCCTGATCTCTAATAGGACCATCCCATCTCCATGCCAAGATTTATCCTGGATGACTATCAACGTATTGATAATTGTGTGTGTGTTTAAATCTAACTCCAATGTCTGGCAGTGGCATTATGATAGAATATTCGTGCACCATTTTATTTATATAATTGCAAGAATCTTGAATCCGGGAGCTAGAGGTGATAGCTCTATTGCGCTCTATAGCCCATTTCAAGAACGCATGCATTCCGATTATATTCGTGTACAATAAGCCCGCATGATAACACCCACATATCATAATGATATCTGAAGTGTTACACTCTTGAATCAAAATTTAATCTATTTGATTCTGGCGTGTATTTAGTGATAGAAAGCATTATTTTGAATCACAGTTTACAATAAAACACCATATTTTCCTACCATCCTTACGCTTACTTACTGATGGTTTCACTTTCTTTTAATTATTCACCCGCATCACAGAATATGATGTTTCGATAATCACCGAACGTTCTACATCCAACAACGTTTTTATTTCAACCACACAAACTATCCCGCGCGAACTATCTGTTCGTGAGCACATAACACGGATTGGTTTCCGACAGCACATCAAAATCGGTCCGCACGAACTCCATTTGAAATGTAGCGATTTTATGTGTAAAAAAAATCACTTTAGCCGAATCACTGTTGGAACTTAAAACACAAAAAAACTATCACTTTCCTGATACCTTAGAGCAAGATTACCGGTGGTGAATATAAGCCGTTTGACAGCGCAGTATCATCACTTGACACTTTACCGGTCGCGACTAAACGCACTGTTAAACCAGTAGCGCGACTGACAGGTGACCAAATTTGGTAGCGCAGTAAGAGCGCTGCTCACTATCAACGTATTGATAATTGGTACTTTATGAAAAACGATAAAAGTATGACTACGGCAGCATGTTGCCAGACCAGTGCTCGTTTCTAACTAGAGTAAGTGTACCGGTTTTGTCGCAGATTGGCCTAATTTGGCCACCATGAAAATACATATTCTTAAAATAATCGATCAGTTGCAGCAGCGTAAAAGACTAGGATATACTCCCATTGAACTAAAACTCTTAATTGCTTTATTTCAGATTGATCAAGACCGGTTCTCCTATTGTGTCAATGGTGATCCTTCATCCCTCAATGTGTCGGCTGGTGATTCCTCTCCATCATTTAGATTGCCACTGTTCCTGCAGTTCAGCCCATGTTGGTGTTACTGCCGATCAAGTGTGCTGCTAAAAAACACCTATGGGCAGCGAAGACTTCACGTTACCCTTTGTCGCCAAAGGAAGAGACATCAGCACTAACCTTTCTATCCTTCAAAGTGGGGTTGAGCATGGCTTGAAATCAAAGCATTATCAACCTCCACATGGCGAAAGGAATTGTCTAGGGAGTTCTGCGACAACAGATCTGACGAAAATTTTTGGCACCGAGACAGCTACCACAGCCGTAGATCCACTGAATGTATCTTCAGAGGATTGTATTTATGGAGTAAACAATATAGTCAAGCCACACCAGACGCATACTGCCGCAAGCTTCGAGTTAGGCCTTATTTCTCTCACCACAGTCAGCCTTCCCGCCAGAGGACAGCAGCCGTCCAGGTCCTGTGTGGAGCTGGGAGATGGGGTCTTCAAACTCCATTTACAGGCAAGTATCAATTCATTTATGCATTCTGTCTCTGATGTAATCGTCGCTTCAGTCAACCAATAAACAAATCAGTCGTCCTAGCTCCGTAAACATTCGTCCTCCGCTCCACTGACGCAGCCATCCGGTCCTCGTCTGAGTTGGAGGATGAGTTCTTCGATCCCTATCAGGGCAAGTATTAAGTTATTTCACGCTTTCTGTGCCGACATCATTTGCCGTTTCTGGTCCATCCATCCATCCGTCCATCAAAATTTTGGATCTTCATACCAAAAGATGTGAGGGGAAGGGGAGTTGAAAATGGCCAATTTTTGCGTTACGTAATTAATGGATCTTCCCTACAGCTTTCGATAAGATTAATCACTCATTAGCCATTGCAAAACTGGAATGGAACTGGGAATGCAGCTCTAAAAGTTTTCATGCACCATCCGGTATACTGAGGTCATCTGGGACCACTGATCTTCCAGTCCTTTTCAACGATGTGCACCTCTTTATCAAATGTCCTCGATTGCCTTACGCAAATGATCTCAAAATCTTTTGGAAATACAAAAACGGAAATGGCAACTTCAACTAGATCGCTTCGCAGATCGGTGCTCTCTGAACCGAATGGTGATAACCAGCCAAGTGTTCTGTCATAACGTTTTCACGAAAAAAACAGCCCATCGTTGCAACTACAGCCTTCTTGGTACAGAAATAGAACGAGTGAGCCATGTGGAGGACCTCGGCGTGATCCTAGACCGCAACTAGTATTCAAGCAACACATCTCATTCGTCGTCGACAAACATCCAGAACTATGGATTCATCTTCAGAGTTGCGAAGAATTTCACCTTCATATACTGTTTAAAGCTCTCTATTGCTCTCTGGTGCGCTCTGACTCTGATAGCTGTTCTGTTGTCTGGAGTCCGTCTTAAAACAACAGTGCTGAGAGGGTGAATATGTTCAACGCCGTTTTCTTCGATTCGCACTTCTGTAGGCTACCGTTGGATCCGTTTCGCCTACCGAGTTACGAAAGCCGTTGATCAACTTGGACTACTTCGCTCAAGGAGAGATGTCGACAAAGCCATTATGATCGCCGATACCCTGCAGGGACGAATCGACTGTGGAGTTATGTTGGAACAAATAGACCTGAACGTCCAGCCACGCACGCTCCGAAACACCATATGTTGAGGCTGCTTTTCTTCATATATGGCATGTGGAGCTATGTTGGCCTACAGCGTGTCTTCAACAGAGTTGTTGCGCCGAAGATTTTCATCGTTGTTCGCAGACATAAACAGACGAATGCAATGACTTGCTTGTTTAAATGTTTTGTACAGACTTTGTATTATCTCTTGAAAACATCTTTAAAGTTCACTTTTTTTTCGGATACTCTACATCATTGGGGCCAAATGTGGCCTGTTCGACAACAACATTAAAGAAAGAAAGAAAGATAGATTCAATATATGTATCCGTCCTGATTTTTTAAAGTGCATAATTATAATTGGGCAAAACCACTGAATGGGCTCGAACAGTCCTCCGATTTTCATCCTTTCACACAAAAGATATGGTTACTAGATAAAGATTGTCGCTACTGTTCCTTTGTTCTGCTGTCCGAAACATGTGTGGTACATACTGTCAAATCGTATGGATTTGCCTTCTTTGACATTTAGCTCCCCTATCTCATGACAAAGATGTTCCGGACAGCGACGACGCGACAATCTTTATCTAGTAACTAAAATATCTTTTTCACACCTTATCCATATTAAGGTGTCCTCTCAATCAGTGTTGGTAGAATCATGCTCAAATCTCACTCACCAAAGCCTCATCCGCAACTGACTCGCTTGCGATTCTGCAGGGAGAGCATCGCGCATGAGTTTTTCACGCAGAATCGATTTCGCTCCAAAAAGTGTCAAAACCCAATCGACGCGTATTTTATGTTTACGTATGGATTTATTATCCATTGTTTTTGTTGGCCAGAGAAGGGAACCCCCTCACAAAGAATAACAATTAGAGTTTCCTCTCTACACCGGCAGGCTACATGATACTTCTGCCAGCAGCTGCGGTTCTCTTTATTCAGCAATAGGTATCTAATCATTCATAACTCATATCCTAACTACAACCAACTGGCGCCCGCTTCTTATCCATCTTCGATCTACAGCGATGGCGTCGCACACTACCTGATATTCCAACACTCCTCCTTAGAGTGCACGCGTCGCTACTGTCCTGGCTCCTCCTAACACCGAACCTTTAGTCTAGAGCTCCTCCTCGCCGAACAATTCCTGGTCCAATCCGTTGCTCCCGTACAAATGGCCTCTATCCGACGTTTGCACAGCACCCTGTTGACTATCTCCTGAATGTTCCGACGCTCTATTGGACTGCTGACCAAGCATCCTACCGAACTTCCATCCTCTGATGAATTCCGTCCGGCGCTACCAAGACTTCGTGGCTGATCCGATCCCACTGCGCCACGCGACTTATGACCGATCCATGATCCCACTGCGATAACGTCGGCAACCATAACATCTCACTAAGATGGAGAACGGGATCGTTCCTGGGCCCATAACCTGTTGGCCAGAGAGAAACCCCTCACAAAGCAATTGAGTTCCTCTCTACAACACGGCAGGCTACTGACTGATACCTGCCAGCAGCTGCTCTCTTGCGCTACCCGTTTGGCATAATGCCATTTGGCATAATGCCGTTCACTCGCCATTGGCATAATGTCCATTTGGCATAGGGCCGTTTGGATAATGGCCATTGGCATAATTTGTATGCAGTTCAAATTGAAGGCCGTTTGGCATAATGGCCATTTGGCATAATGGCCGTTTAGATAATGCCATTTAACAATTTGTATAGTGTCAGTGAGGGCCGTTTGGCATAATGGCCATTTGGCATAATTCATATAAGTTGTTCAATTAATTGCCATTTAGCATCATTCACATCAGTTGTTTATGGCTGCTTGGTATAATTAACATCAAACATCGGATTGACGGCTGTTGGCATAACTCACATCCATAAATAAGAAAGAATGCTACTTGGATATGAAGGTACTTGACTTATATTTAATAATTTGACAAAACGCATATTTATCGGAATTTTTGTGTTTTTTTTTTAATTGAATAAAACATTAAGATATGAGTACATTTTTTATTGACTGACAATTTTACATTAGATATAACGAAATGAAGTCTTCTGTAATATATAACGAGATATATAATTCTCAATCTCCATTGTTAACTATCGTACGTCTTTCAGTTCCATCTAAATATTCATATTGACAATGAACCATACAAAAAGAGAAATAGCGTCGCTGAATCTCTGGTTTATTAAAATAATCGTACAAAGAATGTATTTCTTTCTGATATCTAATATATGATGGCCCTTTCAGTTTTATTATACATTTCAGCCATCTTTCAGGGCAACGTGATCCATTAACATAGAAAAAAGATGTCAACTGCAATCGTTCTTTATAATTGAATGTACGTGACACTATAACTTTTTTTATATATCGCGGCCACATGTATGATGGACCACATACATCCTGGATTACAAAATGGGTCATCCAGTAGTCATTTCACGATATATTTCTGTTTAATGTATTCAATGGGTTATTCATTTTGCACTTTGATTTTTACAGACCTAATAATTTTATTTTAATTATTCGTTACAAAAGACTACTTAAAAATCAGCCAGCACTCTAAAGATATATACTGCCGTGAATCGCATATCTGTCCCATCTTTTGCTGGGTTCCCTATTCATATGGGACAAATATGCGATTCACGGCAGTATATCTCTCCCTGACGGAATGCTTATTGACTATCCTAAAAATCAATAGTGTAGGCTATCTTTATGTCCACAAAATACAGAAACAATCTAAGGAAGGGGTGTGTCTCAGCGTTACATCTGATACAAAGCGATACAAAGGGTGATAGGGAGAGGGATCGAAAAAATTCCAGCTTCTATTGTTTTCAAAATGGTAATCCTCGCTAGTGTTTTGTAAAGCATATGTTCATTTAACGTTCAGTGCCGGGCATATACACCACGTGCAGCACAATGTCAAGAGTGACAGCAATACGTAGCG